>NW_019384979.1:643167-710401 GCF_000671375.1 Centruroides sculpturatus | reverse complement strand
TAATTATATATAAATTAGATACTGTATATATAATTATATATTAACTTAATTTATTGTAACTTTATTATAATTATATATATACTTTCCGCCGTCCAGTGCCACGCTACGGAGAGTTTAGGCGAGTAAGTTGAGTTTACTATCGTCTGTACAGTATGTAAATTAGGTACCGTAAGTCTAATACAGCACTAATTTTATGCATTTCTTGTGAAAGAAACATTTCTTATTCAACGGCCATAAAAATTATTTATATTAATAATGTCTCCAAAGTTCAACGAAGTTTTCGCAAAAAAATAATTTATCAGAAAACGCGGCCGCTGTTTGGTGCGCTGCTCCGCGACGAAAACAAGCTTAAGCAATGGCGTGGTCGAACGGTGCACACTCGGTAAGTAATCCTACATTTTTTTTGTTTATAGCATAGTTTATATGGATTATTTTCAAAAAAAATATACGTATTTTGGAAATGTTGAGTCGAATTAGTCTAGGAATCCATTAATTTTATGGAACCTTTCAAACAGCTGTAGTCCGTAAACTTCACACATGTCGGGCTGTGATTGGCAAGTTTTCCTAAAACATTAATTTCATAAAAAACGGAGCGTATCTACCGTGTTATAGGGGGGGTCGACTGTATTTTTTAAAAATTAAAATAAGTGTAATCTAGGTACACTATTCTGTCACAGTTGGTTGAATCATGCGTTGAGAGTTTGAGAAAAATAAATTAAATGTTGAGAATGACATGATGTTGGCGTTAACAAAAACTCACCCGTGAATTTTAAGGCTGGTTAATAACATACAATTTCAACAATCGCATTAAATTATTAGACATAATTTAAAATAAAATTATACTAAAAAACTAATTTCGTTGTTTTTTTTAATTACCTTATTAAAAATGTCTTTTTCAATAGTATCGGGGTCGCGGGTCACTTGGCTTTTATAAAAAGGGGTCGCCACCCGAAAAAGATTGGAAACCGTTGTTCTAATTCATTATTGTATTTATAAAAAACTGATTTATAAAGGAGCTGGAATGTTTGATTGTCACATGGTGCAAGTACCAGATTTATTTGTCTGGCTGTATGATTCATTTGGCTACCTTCTGAATTGGATGGATGACTTTGACATCATTTATAGTTGCAACCAATGCTCATGGTTGTATGAAATACATCTATTCTAGACTGGCTTAGCTATTAGATGTGGTACAAGCATATTTCATCAGATTTTTTAAAAAACCCATTAATTTTTTTGGGGTGGTCCGTGCAGATATGTCTTGCCTTGTTCTTTGCCACCCCATAAGAAGGCCCACAGGACAAAAAAAGAGAAAAGAAAAAGCCAGATTTCATCCCTTGCAAACGAAAATGATCTGCATTTATTGCCATATACCAGGGATGGCCAACACATAGACCGCAGTCGACCGCAAAGGTTTTGAAAGTAGCCTGTGAAGCTAAAGTTGAACAATTTGCTTTCACTTAAATTAATGTTTAAAAATCTTAATTCGATAATTTATTCTTACAATAATAGACTGTCTGTGCAACGTACCCATACTGTTTGTATTTATCCAGATGAACAATGCAAATGAATGTTAATGCATGTGCATATAAAAATCCTAAAATTGTTTGCCCATATTCATAGTCGCCGCAGACTATATTTTACCAAAAAAGTAGCCCCTAAAAGATAAAACCTGCCATATACTATCAAAAAGCATTTGAAATAATGATAAGATGTTTTTATTAATTATTAAGATGATAGAGAAGCAACAACAGATGATATGACCAAATTTCTGATTTTTGGAGGCAAAATCTGACATTATTTCAACTGTTAATGTTATTCTTCTAAACATAGACACTATACAGCTTTTATCATCATCCAAAAATAACTAAAAAATGACAATTCATATAGTTGCTTCTATTATGCAACATGCAGAAAGGAACTGAAGAAAACAGTTTTGTTACATTCCTAGAATGTGAGAGAGATATAGAATGTAGCGAGGTAATATTTTGTTTACAATACATTCCATGTTTCACTACACAGCTGCTTAGTTTATGGACCTGGTAAATCTGTGATAGTTATGGTGGTAGCCTACTGCTCTGAGGGACCAGGGTCAAATTGTGATGTGTCAAAAAATTCATCTGGGTTTGTCCCCAAAACCCTTTTGGTGTGGTGTGCTGAATATACCGGGTCCCGTTCCTCACCATCCAGTCGCCCCATTGTAAGCTTAGCCAAACTGAACCTGGCCCATAATGGGCTTGCTAAAAAAGGCCCTCTTGGTGTCCATAGGTTAGAAAGAGTTAAAAGAAAAAAAAACACTATTTCCTTTTTAAAAAATTCAGCAGTGAGTTGCAAAATTTTCCTGGCTGTTAGGATTTTTATTTAAAAATAACTCATATATTAAGCAAAATAAAGTTGTGTATGGCCCCATCTGTTATGAGATTTTGTTATAAACTTTTCACATTTTCAATTACTATAAAATGGCAAAAAGCTTAATTTTGAGGGTAGGTTTGGGTTTTATAATAAAGGTTAAATCTTAAGAAAAACAACTACAGATAACTTAGCTCTATTGGATATTGGAAACGTTTACGAATATGAATCGTACAAAAAATAAAAAAAGAAAAAAGGTCGACAGGTTGCGCGATATTCCCGACAAAATTAGTAGTTCACCCGGACAGTGAGTCGATTCCCGGACTGTCCGGGTGAAAACCGGACGGGTGATAACACTAACAATGGTGTATTTTTGGCAAACCCTCTCTCCTTTAATCACATGTACAGTACAGTACAGTACAATAGTTTACAGATCTGATATCAAAGAAATGATTTTAAAAACTTCGCAAATATTTTTTGGTAACACTAGTAAGTAAGCTTATAAGTACAACTTTGTATACGCTAATACCACTACAAAAAGTCCACATAGACAATGCCTTACTCTCTCCCTCACCACCGTGTACAATGATATAGGGCTACTTTTTGCAAACCATCTTCATCAAATTAATACAGTACATGGACGATCCCTGCAATGTCCACGTGATTGGACAGATTCTTGCCACTGTTTTCTATGGACACTTTCAGATATTTCAGATCCTCTCTAGCGCGTCAATCTTTCATCCTACTACAGCTGACATCCTGATACTGGTATGACAGGTATTATACTGCAATACAAACTCCTATTTTTGTATAATTTTGTAAAACAGTATTAGTCCTTTTTTTAAAATCTTCCTGGGCTGCGGACTCCTATTCAGGGTCCTAGGCATACTAGCCTATTTGGCCATTAGTCAATGATTGTAGCAGATAAAACATCATCCTGCTGCTCTGGAAAACCCGTGATCGAGTCTTGGCGGGCGAGCAACCCCAGGAATATTCGGGGGTAATTTATCCCTGATATATCGGACCCCTTTCCACGCCACTAGGCCGCTCCGTTATGGGCATGGCCGAATGTACAATGGGTATAATTAAAAAAATGCCTTCTTGGTTCCCAGAAGGCAAAGAGAATTTAGAAAAATCAAATAATGAAATATTGTATAATGTGTTTCAACAATAAATAGAATTTTATTAAAGATTCTAAGCTATAATTCGACTAAATTTATTTATTCTTTAATAATGAAAAAATATGAATTAAATTATTTAATTTGAAACGCTAAAGAAGAATTAAGCTAGAAATTCGCAATATTTTTTCTAAAACATGCTGCTAATTTGGTTTATTCTAATAATTCGAATAACTGCCACCGGAGCGCTGAATGCAAGCCTGTAAAGAGCGCTAATTGGCTAATTCAAAACTATTGGTTTTGAATTAAGGAACGCTGATTGGTTGGTTTAAAAAACACTATGTTTTTTGAATTACGGAGAGTTGATCTGTTGGTTCAAAACGATTGCCTTATTTATTTATTTAATTATTATTATTATTAAAAAATACATACATTTTTTAATATAAATATAAAAAAAAATTCAAAAATTTAAAATTTAAATGACGGAAGTGACGTCACCTCACTTCCTACACATTCAAATAATAGAGGAAAAAAAAAACATGCTATTTGATTAATTTTATAACACATTCATGAGAAATATATTAAAATTGTTAAAAATAAAAAAGAAATAATAATTTTAAAACTATATTAATCGATGGAAACGTACAAAAATAAGAATATTTTAAGGTTTTAAAAATTCGAACTAACCAATGGGATAACTAGAAAAGGGATTACATCATCTCAAACCATGACGTAATTGCAAGTTTCGGTTTTCGTCCGGAAGGTGGACTTTTGTAGACCAGCTGGTTTCTTCTTTGCCAGGAAGAAATGTTTAAATTAAGAAATGCAAGTAAATTTAAACGGTAAAAGCTTAACTTTAATGTTATTTGCATCATTTATGTGCGGTGCTTTCGTCGGTTACAAGATCAAATCGTGGAGGATCGCTTATTTAAAGCGCAAGAGAGAAATCTTCCAGAATAAGCTGAGATTGACACAAAAGCAATTGGATTTGGCTAATAATTAGCATTTTGTAAGGTTTATTCCTTAATATTTAATCAAATCACGCGCAAAATTGAATCTACAACTTTTTAATATCAATAATACTTAATAATTTATTTATTTAATTTTTTAAAATTCATCCTCACCATCATTATCATCTTCCTCATCACTGCTCATCCTATGTTGTAATATACTACTTATAATCTCAATTACACTGTACTTGGTAATTGTTTTTCACAAGAAAGGAGCTTCTGGATACTTTCTAACTCCTTTTTATCTTCTTTCTTGCTCTTGTAGCTAATTCTATAATTCACTGGATCCAGAATGTCTTTGTATTCAAGGAGTTCTTGTTTATCCTTTTGATCTGTCATTAAATGAGATGGAGATGAAGAGGAATGTTACAAATGCAGCTCTGTGTAAGGCGGTCGGGACCTTATTGGAACCGTAGACGGAGTAAAAAAGTCAAAGGGGTCTGTGTGTGACTCTTTGCAAATATGGTTCCGTGAAGTTGGTCTATCTAATTTTGAACCCCCTCAAAAATGGGATAAAATTTTACAGTAAAAATGCTGGAACTATTTTCTCAAAACGATGCTAAAAATCAACTATTTTTCTCTTTGCTAGAGATGGATGAGTTCAAAAACCAAAATGTCATTGTTCCGACTACTTCTGGGACGTAATCGGAGTTATGCTGTTCACTCTGTTGAGCCTATTGTGTGTTTGACGACCAGATATTGCCCCCGACAAGCCTGTTTCATAAAGGGTTACACGTGGATCGTCAGTTCCTTTGACTTTTTGTTACTCCTATGCAGGGGCGGACTGGCCCTAAAATTTTTGTGTGGAAAATTTATTACCAGCTCAGCCCATAAATAAAAAATATATTTTTTATTTATGGGCTGGGCTGCCATAAATAAATATATTTTTTTCTATTTATATTTAAATATATTCAAAATACAACATTGACAAAAATTACAATAAGCACAAGTCTATATTCTACAATATTAATTTTTTATTTAGAAGTTTGCTTTGTTGAGCAATAATATTAACGACATCATCAGAACGTATTTCGTTTAAAAAATCCTTCTCCACTGACATTAACACGAAAGCTTCCAGATTTTCTTTTGAGATACTTATAAGTATCTTAGCCTGCTTTTAATTAATTTTAACATAGAAAAGCTTTGTTCACCAGACACTTGTGTTACAGACATAGATAGCAGATATTTGGATGCTTGACCAAGTATAGAATAAGCGTCACTTAACATGTTATATCTGAATAATATATTATAACAACAAATAGAGTAATTTTTGCAAGCAATGCAGTAAGAGGATAAAATCGCATCTTTATTAGTTTCTACTTGATCATCAGTAGAATGTTCATTTTCGTTTAATTTTATAAAAGTTTCATTGACATTTTCCTTTAAAATATTCCATGACCATTTAAAATGTTGCAATTCTGATATAATATTGTGTTGAGTAGCTACTGCATTAAACTGTATTAAAATACTGCTTAATTTTTTAAATGCATTTTCAGGAATATTTGGTGACGGTCCCGTAAATTTTGGTCTAATGTGCTTTGAACTCGCTGTAAGATGACAGTCGAACTCTTCCCAGTTGCTCTCTCTCCCACCTTCCCTGATCTAGATCGAGGACGTGTGAATTTGGTCCGGGAATGCAACAATTAAATCGTCTTACACTTGTTCCTGTTTACAAAATAGATAACCGATTTATTAGCTTTAGCTCCACAACCAGTTTCCCATTGGAGAGGGGGTGAGGTCCCGGCCTCACACTACAAAATAGATTATTTTTAATTAAATCGTTTGGGATATAGAGAAATTATTATTGAATAACATTTTTTACTTATCTAAAATAAAGGAAATAATATAAGTGGCCATTAAATTTGTTATGACTACAATCATCGCTTTGGTGGCTAGGTACAAAACTAATAACTCGCATTTCCATAGTTTAGCATTAAGATTCATAGGAGTGGTGAATAGTTTCTAGCAATATAAACAAATAACCAATTTTCTCTGTTTAGAAGGTAGTTTTGATTATTTTTCTCCTAGGATGCTTTCTGTTTGGGCCGAATCGGGCTAATGTAGTGTTTGACTCAGATCGGCTGAACTAATTTAACTTTGGATATGGGTAGGGACGTGTAAAATGATACAGGCCTACACATATACCTATATTATACCTAAAAATTGAAATTTACCTTACTTAACAAAAAAATTAAACTTAACAAACTTACATTATATACATATTTAGAAAAAACGGCCCAAATTGTATACGGCCCATGTGGAATTTTCCACATTTTCCACATGGCCAGTCCACTCCTGCTCCTATGGGCATGGTGTGTAGCTAGCCTGATTTAGAGCTGCAATTTCACTAAAATAAAAATGATTTGTAAGCGTTTGTATGTGTTAATTCATTCAGCTCATGTTTTGTTACTGCTATTGTTTCTTTCTAGTTCTTTTCTAAGATTTAAAAGTCTATTCTCTTTGAAATGCTTTTGAATCTTTTAAGTTTTATTGCCTCTGACTAGGGAGGCGAAATGGAAGAATTCATAAGCATTTGTGCTTATGGCTCCTTCCAATTTCTTTCTCTCCTTTTGTAATGTCTGAAGTATTCCTGGTTTGATATATATTTTTGTGTCATCTTCATTTATATTTCTCTTTCCTGAATGAGATGAGACAAAACAGAATGATTTGTATGTATGTATATATGATTCCTTCCATTTTATTTGTAGGTCTGTTATGGACTATTCTGTAGTATATTCTAAAATGATATATATAAATTTATCACATATTGGTCCTTTGTTTACATAGATAAGGTTTTGTTTTTTAGTACACAGAGTGTAACGGAACTTGATGTCAATATTTTAGGATAGATTCTAGGGGCAAAAATAAGACTAAAACCCCTTATAAAGGTTTTCAAAATCTGCTTTGTTTTTGAGAGAGGACCTGTTAAAAAAACTTCAAATTCCTTGCCAAACTACTAATATTAAGTTGACAACTTTTTAAACTAATTTTGTGTTTATGCAAACATCTCCAACCCGATATACAACATAGCTACAACCAACTGACTGCCGAAAATCTATCGGGCTAGTTTTATGCTAATTATTAAATAAATTACGTAATCAATTTGGTACTAGAGGTAAGCGTTAGGCGCCATCTCTTATTAATAGATTTTCGGCAGTCAGTTGGTTGTAGCTTTGTGTTTATGGTTTTCTCAACTGACTGAGGTAAGTAAACCTCAGTCAGTTGAGAAAACCATCCAAGTAAACTCTACTGCAGGGGTTCCCAACTTGTGTTCTGCAGAACACTAGGGTTCTGCCAATAAAAATTTGGAGTTTCACAATAAAATTTTATTGAGTCTAGTGATGTATGAATGTGCCAATGCAGATTTAGGATGTGAGGTGTAATTGTTATAGTCTTGGATTGAGTTCTTGTATGACAATACAAGGACTTGATCTGAGACTATACATGTGCTGAAGTTATTTATAACTTTATAAATAGTGGAGACTGATTTATCGGTAATGGAATGAACTGAAATCATGATATAATGCTTGACAAGGTAATGGAAACCATAAAAACAGTAAAACATAAATTAAAAATCAAGATGTTTTTTAATGTAAATTTACTAGAATCTGGATGTCCAAACAGCTAATTGCTATGGAGGAACCAGGATTGAATCCATACGAGTCAAAAAATCCTATAAATTTTTTTCAGGGTGGTTTATCTGGATATGTTGGGCCAGTCATCCACCATTTGCATGCCCAATTGTGGGCCTGGCTGAACCCATAATGGGCTTGCTAAAAAAGTCCTCTTAGCTTCCACAGGGCAGAGAATTAAAAGAAGAAAAAATGTAAATTTGCTTTATTATTGTAATTATTGTAATTTATTTTTTTATTTACAAAATTAAGCAGAAGAATTTACAATAATTGCTAAAAAATGTACTCTGTTGATGTAAATGTTTGCTTTGCTTCTTATAAAAACAATTGAAGCTCAATACTAATGAAAACAAGTTCATTATCTATATTCAAAAACCTTCATTTTGTATGTGTTGGTAACACAGGAATGGAAAACAAACAATAGTATTGTTTTGGTGGCAGGATTAAAATTGGTTTCTGATATGACTTTTTTTTTCTTTTTTTGGCAGGCCATATCTCAAAAATGAAGTGGATTTTGAAAAATCTGTATAGAGGGTTTTAGGCTCCTTTTTGGCCTTAGAATTTATCCATAAAATATTAGTGCAAAGTTCAGTTACATCCTTTATATTTATATGCAAAAGGATCAATTATTGGGGTGCAATTTGAAAAAATTGTAGATCTATAAATTCCCACTTGAGAATTTAGTTAAATGAAATTCAAGACCAGATAGGGAAAGTTTGGGCTGGAGGCCCCTATTAACTGTATACAAACTTCCAATGCAAAGTAGAAGTCATGTTATTCCAATTAAAAATTTTCCCTCAAAAGGAGTTAGATAGATGACTAGCATGACACTATTGTTAATGAGAAAGTATGATATATTAGGGAAAGACACTACAGTACTAATTTGAGGTGGAGAGCATATATTTTAAATTAAATGAATTAAAAATATGATTAAAAATTTCAGCCTGGCATTGTGATGTCACAATAAATAATTGCTTGTTTAGTTGTAAATTGCTCATTTAGATCTATAGATTTGTGTAAGATTTTGTAAATTTCTTTTGCTGCCTATCATTTCTACAAACTGAGAATTTCTGAGATTTTTTTTCATAAAAATTCAAAATATTTTCAAAAAACTAGAAAGTATAGTGTAATGTGTAAAGCAGGGGCGTCCAGCTTGTGGGCCACATGCGGCCCAAGGCAAGTTCCAATGCAGCCCAATAAACGTGTAAACAAAACCGACAAATTTTTTTATTATTTATTTATTTATTTCAATGGCATAAACTTCAAAAAAGAATTTTCACAAAGCCATAAACCTTTATACATATTTTTTAATAGAAAGGAAATATTTTCAAATACATGAAATGTGTGAATGAGGAAGGAATACTAAAGAAAGCTGGAATCATGACTCAAAGGATTATAGACCCAAATTTGAGGAAAGGAGAGAAAGGGCCAAAAGATAAAAAGAAGTGAGAAAGGTTGGAAAATTAAGGATCAATATTTGCATAACATAAAATCTATTTAACCTTTCTCACTTCTTTATTTTTTTACTTTTCTCTCCTTTTCCTGAATTTAGGTCTATAATCCTTTGAATCCCAACTCTAGCTTTATTTAATTTTCCTTTCAGCATTGCAAGATTTATTTACTTTGTGCCAAATTTGGGTACCCTTTTTATAGTGGCGTAAAAAAATATCATTTGGCGCATTGACTACATTTTTGGCTACATGTTATTTATAAATATAATAGTTGAACAAAAATGCAATTTAAAATAGTGTTTCGTTGTTGTTTTATTAATTAAAGACCCAAATAAAACAAATATTTGTGTTTTTCAAATAAAATTTTGTTTGACTCCTTTATAATAAATAAATTTATCTATTTCTAAGTAGAAATTAAAAGCATCTGTAGAAGTAATTTTTTAAAATAACCTTTTTTGTGATAAAGTTTTAATACTTATTACTATAATCTAGACATGTAAATCCTTAAATATACTTGTATATTTAAGGATTGGGCCACAAGTATATTGTGGCCCAGGACTCCATGACTACTTCCAATGTGGTCGAGAGAAACAGTTGGATATCCCCTGGTGTAAAGGATAATTGTATCTTGGGTTTGGAGTGTGCACATAAAGGTTTATTCAAATTACAGCCAATTGTTTCATAGAATTATATTAGGATTATGTTATATAGATTAATTAAAATTAACATCATCATGTTTTTAATAATTAACACAAATAAGATATAATTGAATAAAATTTATAAAGAAAATTTGCACGTGGTATACAATGGAAAGGAATACTAATCCAAACTCTTGCCATAATTAATTCAGCTATTATTATACTATAATTAATAGTTAGAAACTAAGTAATTTGGTACTAGAGGTAGATGTTAGATGCAATCTCTTATCTAAATTAATAATTATAGTAATTTATTAAATAATTTTGAACATTCTGGAATAAAAGAACTAGCCCAGAGCAGGACTTTAACCTGCAACCTCGGCTTACTGTGTGGTGTGCTTGTCAGTTGCACCATCTGGATCTTGAGAAAATCTTCACTTCCAGATGTATTTAAATTTAGATATAAAATTCACTTCTGGTACCAAATTACTTAGTTTCTAATTATTAATTATAGCATAATAATAGTCCAGTTAATTATGGCGAGAGTTCGGATTAGTATCAATGCATTGGACTTCGGGATGTTGATATAGATCAGCGCTGTCCAACTTATCATAGCCCGCGGGCCATATTTTCTTCACAAAACATTTCGGGGACCAAGAAGGTTGATAAACCACATGACATTTGCATAGTGCTACGGTTCAGTAAGCACTAATTGGTCAGCGAGTCCGATGTTGACGCTATAAAAAGGTGACAGTTCGACACACCGGATATACGTCATTCTCGTCTAAGTTCGACTTGGGAATTTTTTTGTTCAATAATAAATGTGAATTCTTCCTGGAAAAATAAGACATTCCCTGAAAATAAGACCTAGCTCATTTTTCAGAGCAAAAATTAATATAAGACACTGTCTTATTTTCGGGGAAACACGGTAGTAAAATAATTTTATTAATAATAATAATTTAGTAACAAATTTATTCATAGTAAAATGTACTCGCGGGCCGTAAAAATTATTTGGTGGGCCGTATACGGCCCGTGGGCCGCCAGTTGGACAGCGCTGATATAGATGAAAAGGAAATTTGACCGAAAGTTATCTCTGTATTATAATAAAAGTACATTTTGATGATTTTGATTTTGCAGACTAACAGCTAATTTAATGAGCTTTTCAGAAAGATTATTCCCATATTATTTTGATTCTTGTGCGTACTAGTACGAGTTCATAAAGTGCAATTTGCTGCATATACATTCAAAGTTTAATTACATAAGAAATTCCAATTTTTGGATATGTTTTAGAGGTTACTAAAAGTTGCTTTGGACTCCTAAGATTTTGTGAAAAATAAATAAAAAATATTCTTGTCAATATAAAAATATAAGTTGGATGATTTTGTTAGTGTGTCTGTCATGCTAGCCAATGGTGTACGTAAGAAAATTTGTTACATAATTTGAATGTTTGAAAATGGCCAATATATTTGTCTGGTTAAGTTATCAATGTAAGTGTCAGCAACAAAATAGAAAAAATTTTGTACTTTCAAACATTATTTTTAAATCTTTTTCATAATGCAAAATATCATTGGATTTCAAATCACATTTTCAAATCACATCATTGGATTTCAAATCACATTATGTGATTTGAAATCCAATGATATTTTGGAGTTGAATGGGCTACATCCAATGATATTTTGGAGTTGAATGGGCTACATCTGATGCAATAAAGCAATGGTAAGTTTGTTTTATATGTTAAGGGGATTCCAAAGCTATCAACTCATCAAAATTATGATGGTAGTTGCAGGAGGAGTGTCTTAGACTCAATGATCACACTGCAACAAATATGTTGTGTATCTGGCTAAGTGAGCATCGAAAGCATGAAAAAATTTGAATATCATTATCATCCACAGAAATTGTTGCTACTTGCAATGATAAAACAAGTTGGCTGAAATGAGTGGATTTCTGAAAGGTATTAAATCATTGAAATTCATTTGGTATGTGTAATTCTCTGCTTGATATCTTTAATATACTGCACCCTTATCTACAGAATTTTAAAGTGACGATACTTATATTCTTTTGCCCAAACATATCAAAACAACAGTTTTCTAAGAATTCAAGAATCAAAACAAACATTTGTCCATAATTATTTTCCTTTTAAGGAACTTTGCCATGAGCAAAGTTAGAAAGAAGTTGCTGTAATTATGCAGGGAAAACAATTTGAACTGAGAGTTTCTTATGCATTTGTCTAATGCCATTGAAAACAGATTTTAATCCATAAAAGATAAGTCACTTTCAGTTCTTAGAAGTGTTTGACTTCACCTTCAGGCCTTTAGATAAAAATGAATTTTGTGTATTTGGCAATGATAAAACAGACCGATATTGTGGCTATTATAAGGATGTACCCGCAGAGGAAGAAATGTATGGTTGTAAGAACAATTGATGCCGTTCAAACTGACTGTTGCTTGATTAAAGATGAAAAACAATAGGAAGTAGAAATACATAGAGGGACTCAAAAATAATGGGAAAAAATTCAGAAAAAATTGTGTATTTATTTTAACAACTTCATATTTTAATTTCCTTCAAAATACTCTCCATTATCCTCAATACACTTGTCCAATATGTTTTTTCCATTGTTCAAAACACCTAGAAAATTCCTGTTCCGAAATGCCTCTTAGCACCTCAGTTGTTTTGTTTTCACCTCTTCTACTGTTTGAAGTTTCTTTTCCTTGAGTTTTCTCTTTATCCCGGGGAACCGAAAAAAATTGCAAGGTGCAAGATCAGGCAAATAGGGAAGGTGGGGGAGAAAGGTCATGCTGTCTCTTGTCAAAAACTGCTGCATGGAGAGCACCGTGTGAGTAGTAGTATTGTCGTGATGGAAAAGCCAATCCCTGTTTGACACAAGTCTTTTCTTTTCCTTCTCACAGCATCACAAAGTCTTTTGAGGACTTCCAATAACAATGTTGAGTGACTGTTTGACTTGGATGGATGAATTCGAAATGAACAAGTCCTTCCACATCAAAAAAAACAGAATAACATGATTTTCACATTTGACTTCACTTGTCTTGCTTTTTTGGGATGAGGAGATCTTGATATTTTCCACTGGCTGGATTGATGTTTGGTTTCCAGATCTTAACCATAACACCATGATTCATCACCAGTTATTTATCTTAGAAAACAATCCTGGATCATTTTCTAAATGTACTTTCAAAGCCTGTCAGGCTTTGAAAGTACATTTGCCAAGCGATTGCCTTTCTGATCGGCGGTCAACAAGCGTGAACAAACTTTGTGGAAACTCTTCTCTCATGTCAAGTTCTTGTGACAAATTTTACTGAATCAAACTCCATGAAATCCCAGACAAATCAATGAGTTCATCACTGATTCAACGGCGATCTTTGTTGATGAGATTGCGAATTTTCCCAACATTTTTGTCAGTTTGAACATTGGATGGACACCCAGATCTGGATTGATCTTCAAGAGACATATCTCCTTTTTGAAAATGGGAAAACCCGCTTGTAAACCCTTATCTTACTTATGCATCTTGTTTATAAGCACGTCGAATCATTTCAACCATTTCCGATCCACTTTTCCCTAATAGGAAAAAAAATTTTACAGCAGCACGTTGCTCTTTAAAATCTGACATCGCATTTTTGATGAAAACAGAAAACAGCTTTCACAAAAAAAAATCCCTATGGGCCAAAAAGTCTTGATACGCCGACACTGCTTTAAATACTGATTCTGGAGAATTCCGTCTACTGACATCTAGCGGCAGATACGTGCACTATGAACTTCCCGCATTCCACAAAATTATTCCCATTATTTTTGGGTCCCCCACATATACATGAATCCCAAGATTGCCACCCAAAGACATCAATTATGTTTTGATCCATATCAAGCTAATGACCTTTCACTTCTACCGCAAAAAATGGGATTTTCTATAATGACCCAATTGAAAACAACAATTAGAAATTTTTTGGCCAATGAGTCATTAATTTATCTAATTTATATAAGATGGTCTGGAAAATAGTTTTTTCAATGTATTTGCAGCAATTCAGCATTGTTATTGACACTACAGAGGAAAGGAGATTTAATTTGACTGATATGTAATTGTCACTTATGGACTGACAGACAACAACCAAAGTCAACAACAGGTAGGCAGCCAGTTATGTGTTATGTATGTACTATTGATGTATTAGTGCTGTCTATTTAAATGTTGTTGGTGGCAAAATGTTTGTGATACATACATGTTATACTGCATGGCCATGTTTGGCATATTGTCCAAACTTCAGATTTGCTAAGTCTCACGAATTACACAACACCAATTTAGGTATCTACAATACAAGATGCATTTTACTGTATTTTTTCATTTGGCAGTTAACTGGAATCGGTCCAAGGCCATTATGGTGAAAACATACATCAGTTTGGATAATGTGCACTAATAAAATGTTGGGTATTAAATGGAATTTTGAATTTTTCAACCAGGTTCTTTGTGTTTCTGGTCTAGGCCACTAAGAATTGTGAAAGTGTTTTGAGCTTTGATATTGATTATTGTTATAGTGGCTATAAATCTATGAAGAAACATTTTAAAATTCTTCCATTTCATCTTTGGATCTTCAGGTTATTTAGTAGATGTGGAATTTCCTAATTCATCTTCACAAGTGCTTTTGTGATCAGAAAGATTCTATTTCATATAAATTCGTTTTACACTATACTTTAATAACTAATTAATGAAATAATGAACTGATAAGTCTGGGTAGTATTGCATATTTGTGGTTTTATATAGAAAATTATGAACTTCCAGCAATAAACATAATAAAAACCCATACAAACTTAAATGCTACTAATAAAGATATGCCAAATTATTGTGTACAAGTATGTGATCCGTAATGATGGACCATATATGATGTATGTGGTCCGTTGTTACAGTAGCTGTCATAATATGGTAGAAGTACTGTAAGATTATAAAGGAGATGAAAAATTTGTAACTGCCTGTACCTTTTCTGTGTTTAGATATAGCTTATATAAGTAATAACTATACTATATAAGGTTTGTCTATGTACACTATGGTGGTGATCCACATAAGTTGGGAAACCTTAAGGTTCTGTCAATAAAATAAGTTTTTGAGCTATAATTAATAGTTTCATATAAGTAATAGTATCTATTTTAAATAAAATTTCAAAAATTCCATAAAAAGGAACCTATTCACACACTGCACAGCTCACATTTGTGAAATTAAAATCCATAGAGTTTAATGGTGTAAGAATTGAATCATTTATTTGATTCATTTCTGATATTCAATTCTTTGCATTCAACTAATAAAATATTCATTTCTGTCAGAGAAACTGTTGCCATGGGGTAGTAATATTCGAATACATTTTAAAATTGCTAAATCAACAAAAGAATCAAATTCATTTGATTCTCCCATCACTTGTTGAGTTCTTACCAAAACTTTTTATCAAAGTGAAAGGGTTTGCAATTAAAATAAATTGGGAACCTCTGCTTTATGGTTCTTGCTTAATGATAAAGTTATATTTCTCAGAACCCCATCCAGATCACCATCATTACCAGTGCATAGATGTACTATTAATTGGTAATATGTATGTACTGGCACTGTATGTACATACAGTGGACTTCGTATGGCTAATTCATCCTTTCTTGCACAGTATTTATGTTTTGCATATTAATAGGTTTAGGTTTCTTTCTAACATCACTTCATCTAAGTCAGGGCTTCTTAAACTTTTTTTATTCACGACCCCATTTATGATTGTGATTTTTTTCGCGACCCAAAAATATAAAATAAAGATATAAACAAATTTGCAAAAACAATGGTGTGCTACCACAGTTCACTCTTGTGTTACAATGGAACGGAGACAACTAAATATGCTGAAAAGTGACAACACTACACTAGTTCACACTATAATCAGTGTTGTTGAATCATTGTCTTGCTGCACCAGAAGTGACACAAAGCGCAACTCACGAAACTTATGACACAAAGCATGCCTCACTTTCAAACTCATTTTCAAACTCTCATCAATTATTTCCAAAATTTTGCATTAAAATCTCTCGACCCAAGATTTCGCTAAGTGACCCCAAATGGGGTCGCGACCCATAGTTTAAGAAGCCCTGATCTAAGTCATTCTTCTGGCTGTGTAATATAAACAGGTATTTTCTAGAAAAACAAAACTGAATTGTTTGGCATAGGTTTGACATGTATTGTACAACCAGCTTACAACTGACAATCAGCCTGTAGACTTTACAATGTAAACTTTGACTTAAATATCTCACAGCCCATGGATCAAATTTCAAAATTCTGGCTTCGTGATATGGTCTTGCCAAGTTGTATACATTTATAAAAAATCATGTTTAGTGGTTGTGCAGTTGCTTTAAACTTCAATCGCAGACAAAATACTTTTCAATTTATGCAGAGCTCTGCTCAATTAAGATGTTATAATTGAAATGACGTTAGGAAGAAAAGGACCAATGTATTGTCTTCCTTCCCAGGGATTCCTCTTATCAGTAATTTAATTTGTGTGTCTAAATAACTCATGTTGTTGACTTTATATTTCCTTTATAATGTATTTTTACTTTCATATCTTTCCTAAAATCACATTTCATTGCTTTAATTGTGAATTATATCATGTAAACCAGTTCCTTAAGACTGATTTACACAATACTACTATTGCTGACATTTTATTGCATCCAAAAACATTCAGATATGTTGTCAAGTCAAATGCTTATACCATGTAATAGAATATGACTTGAGTTGTTTGGAGCATGCACAAGAGCATTCATTTCTCTTGAGAATGGTAAGTATATGATCTAATATGTAAATTCAATCTCATAACCTGCAATATGAAAGGCAAATCCATGCATATTGCAGTTTTGAGCATCAAAATGCCAGCAGTATTGGTATGTAAACTAGTCTTTAAGTTTCTTCTCCAGAAATTTATCTTTTGTAGCCAAAATTTATCGTTTAATCATTAGAAAACTTGATGTAATGAGTAAGTATATTGCTACTCATCAATAACTTAAATTAGTTTACATAATTTAATTATTAAATTTAGAAAATTTTAGGCAAATTGGGCAAAATTACAATCCAAACTTGTAATCCCTGTTTTATTTTCTGGAAAAAAATATAAATATGTATATAAAATTTTTCAAAAGAATGTAATTTTAATCATTATTATTGATTTTCCTTGCAGAAACTCTCTTAAAAAGAAGATAGAACAAAAGTAACGGTAACTAATATTTTATTTCCTATTTTATATTCCATGGTTTGTATCTTACAGATGTTTTTGTATTTGTTAGCATTAAAAATCTTTGAGAAAAAGTTGACTCCGTCTAATGGTTCTCTTAACTCTTTGGAGATAGTTAAGAAGCATCATAAACTAATTTATAATGCTTTTTTAAGTATAGTTCATTCTGTGTAGTTATCAGGAAAATCATTGTATGCTTACATTTTGGGTATCAATATTACGAGGGCTATTTTTTAAATAAGGTTCGTTTGTGAATGAGAATGACGCGCAATTGCAGCAGTGTGCATAAGCATCTGCTTTCAGCATGCTTTACGCGTGTTTAGATGCCATTTGTAGTCGTATCATCTGTCTGTGTGCTGAACTGTAGAAGTTTATAATGTTCAAGAAATTGAGTCGCCCACCGACTGTAAGATACGATCTGTTATTCGATTTAAGCACGAAAGATCATGGTAACTGTCTTTTGGGACAGGAAAGGGTCTTTGCTAGTGGATTTTATTCCATGAGGCACAACAATCAATTCTGATGCTTATTGTGACCTTGAGAAAACTCTGCTGTGCCATACAAGTCAAGCGGCGTGTCCTAATGTCTTCTGACAACAAACGGCAGATTTCTTTGAAGTCGGAATTAAAAAAGTTTTTGAGAGGTATGACAAATGTTTGAACAAAAATAGAAATTATGTAGAAAAATATATTTTAATGATATTTACAGTATTTTTCTTCTTATTAAAAAGCGGACCTTATTTAAAAATAGCCCTCGTACAATGCAAGAATAATCAGTTTTTTTTTATCATTCCATAGATTTTTATGATAATTTGCAATGCAATGTAATTTTTGATGTCTTTTGATATAAATCCTTTTTCTCACAAGAGAAGACTTGAAGTTGCTATGTGTACTTTTTAATAAAATGCTATTTACCATGTAGTTTTTGTGTCTTTTATAAGCAGTTTGCATCAGTATGTGATACACTAGAATTACTTATTCATGCAAATGGCTTTACCTGTTATAAAGCCATCAAAATCTTCAAAAAAAAAAAAAAAAACACAAGTGTGCATAGCAACTTGTCTTCCCTTGGTTCAAATATTGGCATATAACTATGTTCAGACATGCCAATATAACCTAGGAAAAAAATCTTATAACATGGCTAAATTTGGTAGGCAAATCATTACATTTAGTGTTGCCAACTAGCCTCAAAATATATAAAGATAACCACATAATACTATACAGAGATGAAATATATAACAGGAGATTGTAAAACAAGCAGTGATAAAGTGGTAATCAGCTGTATATGTATGTCTTGTTTCCTTCAAGTAGCTATTTTTAAGAATACTGTGACAAAAAATACTCTTTGCTCCATTGTGGAGAACAATACACAGCCAAATCTTAACACAGTCATGTTTTCTTGGGTAAAATATGGATATTTGCAATTTATAATGTACACACTTGGAACACATTAATTTATGATGCAAAATAGGATTTCTAATTGTAAGGTTGGTTCTGTGACGGAATCTGTGATTGTAAGTGGCAAAGCCATGACACAGTAACATCACAATATCAGACTGCAGTGGAAAAGAGGTGTGTTTACAGTTTACTGAGATCAGTTTTTACTGTGATGGCAAGTAGAAAAATTAAGTATTACCAATGTGAAATTGTCATTTAAACTGATATCATTCAATGTCAATCCAGCCTTTCCATAAGTGGTGTGCTGTGGTAATGTAACATTACTGCTTCCAGATTGGTAAACTGTTGAGAACCAGCCTTTAAACGAAATCAGAAAAATTGATAATTAAGCAAAAATGATCATTATAATCATGAATTCATTGTCATTAGTTGATCCAAATTGCTTTGGTATGTGATTAATGTATACAAGTTTGTCCTTTTGTATATGTTAGAAGATATTACATTTTAATGATAACAAATATTCAGAAATTCATCTTTTAAAATTACTGTTTTTTTTTTTAATCCTATCAATGAATAATTCTTATTAAGTTTAATTTTCTTTAAAGCATATAGTGGCAAGAAAATTAATGTTAAAATCTAAAATGATATTCTTAAAATGTATTTAAATGTATTGCAGGCTACTAAGCACGTAAGCATGTACCGGGTATGCTTACGATTTGATAACAATTATAAAAAAATTTTTCTATATAAATTGAAATAAAATATTATCCTCTAAATAGTAGATAAATTTGAGTTAATTTATTAGCTTTACACAATGAAAGAACTTTGTCGACAGCTACAAAGTCTTAGATAAAGTTTTATAAATAATGTAAATGAATATTTAGTCTGTTTATAAAAGGTATATGGAGTGCAAGAAGTGTGACTTACATAATACTGTGGGTATGACTTGTTGATTTTGTTAAATCTCCCCTAGAACAATGTTAAACAATTTGTTTCAGTGGCAATTGCATCTAGCATTATTTAGTATTGCCATCTGTTTGGTAGAAGGTAATTCCTCTTATTTTTAATTTTTTATCTTTAATTACAAATTTGTCAGTTTAAAAATGATATCAACGAAGCTGGAACATTATTCAAATTAGTACCTTTCACTGTTTTCCAGCATGTAGTTTATTAGTTCAAACAAACATTTGAACTAATAAACTGTGCTGGAAAGAAGTAAGAAGCAAAAGGTACTAATTTGTCAGTTTAATGAGACATTAATTAGAATATTAATAAGAGAATCCACTTCAAACTAGTAGAAAATTATTTTTTACTTGAACACTTTTAATCTAAATACAGATTATCATCAGGTCTGCATAACTAAAATGAAACATAGATTCAAATATGTTGGACCAATATACATATATATATATATATATATATATGTACACACACACAACACACTATTTATTTTAATAATAAGTGTGCTGTCTATAACTTTCTTCAACTTGCAACTATGCTGTTTATTAGAAGGTAATTATTCTTTGAGAATTGGGTGCAACTATGATTAGATGGCAACTATTAATGGAATAAATTTAGTAACTTTTTACTTTATTATTATTATTATTTGAATAACAGCACAACACTCGACACTTGTGCACACTTGCAGATGCATAGTGGCTCATACTATTTTAACACAAAAACAATACTGAATAGAATGTATAATTTTTCAGTTCACAATAAGTTTTTTTCTTCCTATAATATATAGCGCACTTACTATTAGAGGGTGCCATCTATAACTTTATTTTGAAAACAAGCAAAATGACCTTTAATTGTTTTTAAAGGATCTTATTAGGTTGAACTGCAAATACAACTGGAGCTGTATTGTAATTCCTTTTTTCTGAATTATAAAAGATAATCAACAACATAATTGAAATGTATATAAGCAACAAAACATCTAAACACAACCATAAAGAGTGTAAAGTGGCAAGATAAGAAACACATATAATGAAGATACACAACGTGTAGACATACATTGCATCAGGCAATATTTTGCTTCTGCTATATAATAACTGAATGCAATTTTGTGGAGTATAAGTAGCCAGTAGTGGACTTTGAGGGTTACTCTGCTACAATTCAATACTTTGATTATTATGATTATTATTTAATAAGAGAAATATAAAAAATAGTTTGATGATGATAGCATCTATCAATACAGAGTTGCCATGTACTATTGTGTGGTATTTTTTAATGTTTTAACACTTGAAAAACAAGTTACATAATTGATGATATGATGTGCAATGGCACTTTAAATCAATTAATCATGGAAGCTCCAGTTGAACTTATTAAGAGAATTTTAATTGTTTGAGAATGAGAGAGATTTTCTTAAAATTTCAGGACAAAATTTCTTTTGACATATAGAAATATTCAGGGTAGAAAAGAAATTAACAAAAAAAAAAAAGAAAAAAAAATAGATCTATATTATAACTTTTAGTTTTTTCCAATTGTTTTCTGAAAAATACCTAAGCTTTGTTCAATTAATATTAGAATTTTATCATAAATCCCCAAATTCTCTTCATCCTGTATTTTTCCACTAGTTGTCAAAGTGCAAATGTTGATTCTATTGTTAATCTTCACAAAAAATAAATGCTTTTTCTTTTTTTTATTAAAATGAAAGATAATGTTCAAAATTATCAGATTGACCTATTTATCTTTATTTATCATTCACTCCTAATTATCTTTCTATAACAGTTTATCTTATCTACTTAACCTATACACTGACATCAGCCCATGTAAGTAAGGAGTTTTTGTTGTTCTATCCTTTTACTGAGACTATTAGCTAGTCCTTTTTCTAATGTAGGTTTCCTAATAACTACTTCTTAAAATCTCTTGAGTCTGATCTCTCTAAATCTATATCAGACATCCTAATTATCTTTAATTCTAATACAGTTATACACTAATGTGTCAGTTACAGGAGAATGTCCTAGCATTAATTGATGCTGGCTACCCATTGCTCTTTGTAATGTATTTGGCATATTTTTATGGCATGGATAGTATAGGCCACATTACTGCACTTGCACAGAATATATACTTATATTTTACAGATACCAGACAGTTGTAAAAGCATTAATTACATAATTAGAGAGAAAATATAATAATGATGAGTGTTTTGTAGTCTCTGAGATGACAAAAATGTTTTTTAATTCCTTTTTTCACATCTCTTATCTTGAAGAGAGTATACTATTTTCTTATTTACTTGGAGGTATCAGAGATGTCTCTGAAGCTCTAGCAAAACTCTAGAGAAGCGACAATAATGGTCATACTAATGCAATTTCAATGTGTTTGGAGGCAGCCATGTTTTTGTGAGTCTAGAAGTGTATATTTTTCCGGAAAACTTTCTTGTACAATCACATGACCTGTATTGGTAGCATGATTAAAAATCTCAGAAACTATCTCAAAAAAAGCAATAAGAAAACACACCTGATAGTACTTATAATAGACTAATGTGTTTTATTTAGCATGTGATAGTGAGTGTGCACAGTGTGAGTGATATAACATGTAATAATTTGGGGGCCATCTCTGGTAATAGGTTGATTGAACTGTGATTGTTTAAATAGTAATGTGACCAAGGCCATTGAGAGCTTTTATGGAGCCTAGAGTAAAGCAGGCCCCTTTTGACATTTGTTTTTTAAGCAAATGAAATAGATATAATTGTTTATTTATTAATAAAAGGCAGTTTTTTAAATTTAATAGTTTAAAAGTTTTTTTAATTTAGTAGATATGACAAAATTTAACAGGGATTGCCATTAGTATCACTTAATGCTGGTAATTAATGAATGAGATAGCCTAATTTTTTTTAAATATAATCAAGTATTTTTTGTTTACTTTTATACTCTGTACTAATCTTAATGCAGTTAAGCTAGGTTCACACTGTCGTATGCTTATGCAGAGCTAGGCTGCACATTGTGCTAATAAATAATAAATAAATGTCTTATGAACCACTATAAATGTTGAAATGAAATGTCGTTTGCTGTAGCAAGTCAGACAAACCAAGTTAGAACATGATTGGTTGAAAAGGTTTTGAATACTAATCTTGAAAATTTGATTGGTTGAACTGATGGAAGTTTGTCAAAAGTCAAGACACATTCGACTTTGAACAAACTAGTCAAATGGTAGCTGAAAGGGCACAAACCGGCAGTTCATATCTTCTCTGCAGAAGTCCCTACACCAGTGTGAACCTAGCTTTTAATCATCTGTGCTGCAAGCAATCTTTATACTTTCTATTAATTTATTATAACAAATATTTAAAACTATTTCCATTTCATAATTTTGAGGATTTAATGAATAATGTGCTTTAATTCTTAATACCGTGTTTACATTGTCAAACCTGAAATGGCATTTTAATAAATGTGGCCGATTGGCATTGATGTTAAAATGTCGTTCCTAGTTTGAAAGGTCATGGGAGTTGCATCCCACTGTTTATGATGATGTGTTTACATATTTGGTGATTTAATTTGTCATTAAATCCTTCTCTTAATAATAATTTAACTGTACTAATCTTTATAATTCTATTATCTGCTAACTTTTTCAGCAGTTCTTTTTGTTGATGTATAATTCTTCTAACATCTTCAAAAACCTCATCATTCTAACAGCTGATTTCTACTCTGCTCAGTGTGACTAACATATCCAACCAAACTTTACAAATTTTTTTTCTACTAAGTGAAGACACTATTTACTCTTGCTTTTTAACATTTGTATTGACTCTGTACGCTGTTTGTGCCATCCGTCAAAATGTCGACTTCCGTTCGTCCACGTCCCTCTCCATTAAATTCTCCCCGTTCTTCTCCTTGCTCTTCGCCACGTGGTTCTCCACGATTTTCACGAAAGCATATTCGATCACCTACAGTGAAGAAGCATACGATGCCTGTGCTCGTGGTCCACGGTGGTGCGGGCGCAGTACCCTTGAATAAGATCACGCTGAAGATAGACGGAGTCAAACGCGCCACCAACAAGGGTTACGAAGTGCTACTGTCTCCCGAAGGAAATGCATTAGATGCGGTTGAAGCAGCCGTTCGAGTCATGGAAGATGACTATGTCTTCAATGCAGGTAATTTTATTCTTTTAATATACAAGACAAATACATATCAAATGTGAAGAAGAATGTCTTAATACATTTAATTATATTATAAAATCATATAGGCATATATAGGTATATACATGTATATCAAATGTAATAATTGTGAGATAACAAATGATATTGTCAGAAACAGTAAATAATTATATCCATTGGATGAGAGCTTGACCATATGGATCCATAAGAATCTATAGAAAGTAGATCCATATAGGACAGATGGGATGTGTACCCCAAATATTTTCGTATCCACAAATTGTCTCCCCTTTCAACATATATCATACTTCAAATGAGTACTGTACACAACAGGTATGTCTTATTTTTCATAACCATTCAAAACCCAACAAGAAATTTTCTTGTTTCTTTGGCCCACCCCAGATCAGTAGCGTGCTGTCCTTGGAAGTGGTGGAAGCGTTGCTTCCCTTGTATTTTCTAAAATATAAATACATATTGTGCAATTATTTTCATATTTTAACATACTTTGAATTAATTAAAATTAATATTTTATTATAACCGCATTATGTAACATATTAC
Source organism: Centruroides sculpturatus (assembly GCF_000671375.1). NCBI lineage: Eukaryota > Metazoa > Arthropoda > Arachnida > Scorpiones > Buthidae > Centruroides > Centruroides sculpturatus. The sequence goes on along the minus strand of NW_019384979.1, from coordinate 685,927 downwards.
AAATTTCTATACTAAATGTGAAAAAAAGATAAGATTGCTATTGTATATTTGAATATCAGTAGCAGAATGAAAGCTGTCCGTACTTTTCGAGCAACGGCCAGGGCTTAAGGCTTTGCTTCTGGTTTAACCTCACCTTTGTTATTCTCGACATATTTCGGGGTCGTGACCTTTGACCCGCAGGGTTAAACCCAATATATCTCGTTACAGTATCTGTACGTTTTTGATACTAGATGTTGCTATGCAACATAATTTTTATATTAAAACGAACTTTAAAAATAATAATATAATTTTTTTGTTTTCATATTTTTCAATACATTTATTTTGTTTGTGCAAAATAAAAAAAAATAATTTTTAACAATACAGTAGCCACGATTATTATTTAAAAAAAAATTTTCAACATCGACAAAAATTCAACATGGCAACCACACTCAATGGAGAAAAATTTCAACATGTGATAGGGTTTCTGTACTTCTCCAATCCCATGAAATAGGTTGGAGAATTCTTTAAGTGAATTGAAAGCAGAGTTTAGTTCCTGTAGTCTTTTAACAAGATTTAACTGTTCACTTGCTTTATCACTCAACAAGGAACATTCTAGTTTATTGATAACATATATGTCTTCTTGGATGAGGAATCTCTTATTTCTTAGCTTCTCCATAAACACTCCCACAACATCCAGTGTTTTCTTTCCAGGGCTGCGTATAGATCTATTTGTTTCTCATAATTTAACATGAGATAGCACTGTTGTGTGTCATGTGGCATAACTGTGACGTCTGCCTATGTCAATCTTGAAGTTTAAAGGGATGTCTCCACTGATTGGGCTGTTTCTTAACACTACTGTTAATATTACCCGACCCTTTAACATGCCCAAAAATGACTTTTGGTTAGGTTCTTCTGTTTTATTTATACTCACTTTAGCTTTACAGACCTTTGCATAATGACCTACTTTTTTTGCACTTATTACACACTGCCTTACGTGCAGAGCAATTTAGTTTAGTATGTTTCAAAGGTTTTCTTCACCAATAAAAGGAATTTGAAGTTTTGTTTCCGGTAAATGAACTGTCGGTAGCTTCCGGCTTCAAAAATATGTTCTTCCTACGTGCAGTTTTGCCTAATGCATATATGTTAGTCCCGGAATTGTTCTTAAAAGCTTCCTGCTGCTTTTTCACTGTTTCCGTCTGTCTCAGTGTTTATTGCTTTTTTCAAAGTTAGTTCTGTTTCTAGTTGCAAATGTTCCGAGATCTTTTTATCTTTAATGCTGCAAACTATTTGTCCCTAATCATTTTGTCTTGAAACGAAGCAGGGAAAATCACGTTTTAACAAGACTATATAATGAAGTTACGAAATTCTCCACTGTTTCTCCTTCTTGAAACTGAGAATAGAATTTATCTTTTTATATAACGTTTTTAGTTGGGATGAAATATTTTTCAAATGCTGCCTTAACTTTGGAATAGTCATTTCTATCCTCTTCTGGGAGACTAAATGACGCCAAAATTTCCTCGGCTTTCTGTCCCATTAAATATATGAAAGAATTTACCTGGTCAGTTTCCGCTGTTCAAAATCATTCAAATTGCCCTATCCATGCTCTCCAATCTTTGAGATGAAAATTAAACACTCTGGCTCTGGGATTTGATACATTATCCTCTATGCTGCCACCATGTTACAAATGTCTCTGTAATACGATAACACTGATCAGGTAATACAGACAACTCTTTATTCACACACAACTGAACACTGCTACATTTCACTGGTTCTCCAGAGCTCCGAACATGGTGGTCTCTTTTCTCACCACTCTACACACTTGACTCGTGTATACATTAAATTTAATAGTTAATTAATTTAATGTTAATTTAATTTATTAACCTATATAACAGATACATTTAACTTAACAAACTGAATGAACAGTTGGCAAAAGGATACAAATTGGCAGTTCATATGTCAATGTGAACATAGTTTTAATGATATATATGATTACAGAGTTTCAAGACATTTTATTTAAGATAATATGAGTTTCATACTTTAATTACTATCATGATGATATTTCCAGCATCATAAAATAGATTAAACTGAAATTAGATAGATTAAATTTGATTCTTAGACAAAAAGCTATTATAATTTACTCAAAAGTATATTTTGTTAAAAGTATAAAAGACTATATATCATCTCTTAATGTACAGTACAACAAAAACACAAATTGGTTATCATCTCCAGGTGTTTTTTAATAACCATTTGTATAACTGTGAAAATTAGAATATTAAAACTGTTCTTTAATTCAGGTTATGGATCTTCCCTCACAATTAATGGAGATATTGAAATGGATGCGCTTGTCATGGAAGGTACTCGAATGAGAGCCGGTGCTGTGGGAGGAGTCACAGGTGTTCCGAATCCTGTTACATTAGCAAAAAAAATCATGGAGAAAGTAAGAATTTACATTATTATAATATTATATATATATATATCAGATTGGTATTTGCAATGTTATTCAAAGTGAGCGTTCAAAGTAATATTTCTGGAAAAATGCATAAACCAGAAAACCCTTAAATTGCACTGGAGCAGTTGAAACAATGACTGGTTTTAGTTAGATGTATGAATGACATTGTTGCAAAAAATAGGTCTTTTCATTGCAAAATACTTTAGAAAATGACAATAAAGCATTCTATGTAATGGGAAAAAGTTGTAAGTGCACATGTTGCACGCAGTGTTTATAACTTCCTTGTGTGTATGACTTCTTGTCAAAGGCAGTAGGGGGAAAATGCATCTCTTGGCTGTATATCATTACTGGAGTGTCTTATTCTCAGATGAAGTCTGAACCTATATTGCTGAGGTAATTTTTGGATGGTTTGGGACTCATAAAAAAAATTTTCTAAAATACTGAGGTGCTTTGTCATCTTTCATTGCATGCTCCATGCTACAAAATTTGCAGCATTGCATATGCAATATTTTTCCACTTAACTCACTCGGGACTTTACAACTGGTTTAATTTATCCACTGTGTGACAAATATTCATTTCTTGAGTTCCTCTGCATTTTTAATTTCTTATGATTCCAATTTGAGAGTTGATGATGTCTCCTCTCTCCTAAATTTTGCATTTGCAGCTCTGAAGAGGTGAGAGTGAATGTCTGCTTGTTTACCATTTTCTGTGCACGTGCAATGTTTTTTCCCATGGAGTTGAAAGTTGAAAGCATTTTTTACAATAACCAGTCAGATTTTTAAATAGTAAAGTTTCTATTTATTGCATCATTTCACAGTGCGCAACTTATTATGAGAATTTGGCTTTCATCATTATTTATCACGAGCCTTCAATTGTTAAAAAAAATGTTTTTAGTATTTATGGCTGTCTGATTTTAGTATGTTCAAATTCTAAGTGTGTGAATATACTCACAATATTCATGCCAAAAGTCACATTACTGTCATAGGAATATATATGTGATAATTTGGGGAGTGATGATTACAGTTACACACCATAGGTAAACTGTTACATCTATTTGAAGGCCACATTCATGCTGGCATGTCATGTTATGATCCCTGACATTTTGCAAGGCGTGCAATTGTATCATCTGTCTGAAAATGTATATGCAACAGGATGGTAATTGCATCAAACATCTGAACAGCTATTTTGCCTATAACATCTGACTTATGAGACACCCTGTAGCTTTGTTAATCTTTTCACAATACTAGAGAACCTTTTTGCCAACTATATCACTCTTCAAATTATTGCATTTGGGTAAAAAAGTTGTTGGCTAGATGATAAATGCAAAGTGTTTAATTACAAATATATGTATTTTTGCAGACAGATCACGTTTTTATGATCAAAGATGGTGCTCAACAGTTTGCTCAACAAATGGGTCTACCAGTGGTGCCAACTGAAAAATTGATAACGGACTGGTCAAGAGAACGTTTGAGTGAATACAAAACATTTACAAATACTGTCAACCAATCTATTAATGCCAAGTAAAGTATATTTATGAATTTAAAAACAACAATTATATATAAATATTAACTCCATTTTTTTTGCAGTGATCATGATACAGTAGGTGCAGTAGCTGTTGACTCTCTTGGGAGGGTCGCGTGTGCCACTTCCACAGGCGGACTGACAGGAAAACTCAACGGTCGGGTAGGCGACACACCTCTCATCGGCTCGGGTGGCTTTGCAGATGATTTCGTGGGTGCAGTTTCAACAACAGGGCACGGAGAAGCCATCATGAGGGTGTGCCTCTCGAGACACATAACGGGACTCATGCAACAAGGTATGTATCCAAGCATTAAGTTGGTGGTTTCCAAAGTGGGTCCTACCGCCCCCTAGGGGACGGCAGTCAAGATCCTGACTAAATGGTGACCATATACAAGGGTTGGGGATCACCAACAATCTTTCTCTTTCCTCTTATTAAAATGTGTAAGAAGAAACATTGTATTTAATGGTTTCCAAATGTGGAGAACAACATAAGGACAGTGTGAGGTTCGTAGAAAAGGTTTTCTAAGAATATTTTCAAGTCTTTCTCACATAAGGGAAAATGTCCCCTCACAGGTTAGGGGTCATTTGGATACAATTGGATGGCGTTTGGTATAAGTTTATGAAACCAAGAGGGAGCGGTAGCTCAAAAAAGTTTGGAAATCACCACATTAAGTTGTCTGTCACAGTCTCTCTCACAGTTTGACGTTGCAGGCATGAATGCCCAAGATGCAGTCATTGCGGGATTAGAACACATGAAGAACCGCGTTCAGGGTTATGGAGGCGCAATAGCCGTCAGCAATTTCGGAGACGTGGGAATCTACTTCACCACCACCCAAATGTCTTGGGCCTACAGGAAAGGAAACATCTTGCACTACGGCATATTACCCGGCGAACGGCGTGTAGAGGATGTGGTGGAGGTCGACAGCTCTCCGTGAATGCAAAAACAGAAAAAATAAAGAAATTATAATTTAATAATGTTGAATTCTAAGAGATTTTTAGATTTTACACGAGTCATTTATCATTATTCCAGTTTAGATATTAAATGTGTTTTTTGCAATATTTGTCAAATGTTCTATTTAGGCAGAAATTTTTTCCCCATGTTATCGATTAATTACAGAAATTTGTAAAATTGCTATATAAATATACGACTATTGCTGATTATATATATATTATATATATAATATATATATCGATATATATATATTTAATATATTATATATATCGATAAAACACTATTTCATGTATACTGTTAAAGTGATTGTCAGAGTAACTTTGTAATTTTGTACAACTTTGTTTTCCCTGTACTCCTTCTACGGGAAGGAATGAAGAAGCGTTAAATAAAGATAGCAAAAAAAATATTTGAATTATTTCAGGTTAAAAAGGTGTTTTGAGTAAAATTCATTCGTGTACTATGTCTTTTTAAAAATTATTTTCAAATAGAGAATTTATCGTCATTTGTTTTTTATCAACCACATCAAATATACTGGTATAAGTTAATGAATTTGGGACAACAAACTCAAACGCAGCAAACGGCCAGTCAAATACATGTTTTTCAGATCCAAACAATATTCATTATTATTTGGTAAACCAAAACATACTGTAAACTAAAAGAAAGGCACTAACAAAGGCCTTATTGTTTCCAGGCCATTACAACTTGTAAACAGAAGTTTGAATTTTTTCTGTGTTTTAATCCCCGCAAGATGTTAGAAACATTAATCATTAAAAAAGAAAATGAGGCCGTAGGCCCGGATATGAAGCTTCAATGGGCTGTATCTGGCCTGCAGTCCACCAGTTTGTGATTTCTGATTTAGGACATGCAGATATCCTATAATTGCCTTTTTTTAAGCTTATTTATACGTATAATTTCAATGTCTTATGATCAGTATTGTGGAATCGGTAAAATTCTTCCAACTTTGGCCTCAAATTTTACTATTTGTAAAATTGAAGTACAAAGAATACTTGATACTTAAGATTTCTTAGAAAATGAACCCTTCAATGAATTATTATTTTGATATCTCCAAACTTATCTATAAAGCCATTACACAATAAAAATTTACATGTTATCGCACACGACGTTCTATGTACTTCCAGAAAGTAGCTTCTATTAATTTAAACGAGCGTAGTAACGTGGGAAAATTGGAAGACTTGATTACCGACTCCACCACGCTGTGATACCGATAATTGAGCATCAAAATGCAAACATATGTACTCTGTGAGTGAACAGTTTGTCATTATGTAGTTGTAAAGATGGTGCAGTAGTGGGCATGTGCATGCTGCAAATTGGCTCATCCTGCTGTTCTGATTCAGTAGCTAAGTGATGACTCTGCAAACATTTTCATTCATTCGTCGACACACTGCCAGAAGTACGAAATGTACTGTACTTCTGGCATGGTTTCAAGTATTTTCTATCAACAACAACTTCATAATAGAATAGCTTTCATAATTCTATATTCACCTGACAATCATGTGATAATTTAGTATCATGCCATATGGTAATTGATTGACCAATAATATGCCAAAATTTTTAAAAAATTATATTTTATAAATATTCTTAATACAAATCTGATGATTTAATAAATATAGATTAAAAGAAATTGCAAGATGTAGTCATAATGAGCTATCATCTGAGATCACATGATAGCTCATGATGTAGTGCAGGCTAATATGTTAATTAAAATTTAAAAAATGGGCTATTTCATAAATACTCAATATTTTTAAATAAAACCTTCAAAAGGGCAGATAGTTTGTTTGAAAGCTAACCACCACCAATTAAACATATGCAGACTCCTATATCGTTTGGTGGCTTTATGATGCAATTCTCTTGTAAATCTAGGTGACAAAATGCTGATAAGTCCAAAACAATGCAGCAAATTTATTCAAAATTTAGACATCCATAGTACTCACCATGGATGCTATTTTAGATTTTATCCAAATCGGTTCATTGGTCGTGAAGACATTAAGTGCCATACTGACCTATAATATTACGTGTGTGGCAGAGACTTATTGTAGAGCACTACCAAACTATGATGGACAGGATCTCTCACAAAATAAAACCTCAAAGAACACTGGGTCTTCATAGCAGTGCCAACACTTTAATTGCCTTGATCTGAAAAAATTCAATCTAAACCACCATAATTTATTATAGATCATACTAGTCAGAAGTCATTTACCCTCTCTGCCTATTCTGGCTGACTTCATTGCAGATTGCTCCTTCCTCCAATGAGTGAGTGAAATTATGGATGAAATTATACAGCATTAATGGACCTGTGCCTCATATTAATGAATCAGTGTTACATTTTTAAAGATTATGATGTTTATTTTCTGATATTAATAATATGGTATGGTCCGTGGACCACAGGTTATCCAAGAACCATATTATACCTCATCCCATTGGGTCGATCTGACAGTCGACCAACCTAGTCATTTTTCTAAAACTTGGAGTACATGCTATAGATAGGATGATAAATTGTATGCCAGAATTCCACTTACTCTCCTATAAAAAAATCATGTCCATGGTGATTTTTTATAGAGTAAGTTGAAATAGTTCTCTCTGTGGATCACTGCAATGGCTCTCAAAGTTAATGAAACTGGATAATAGTACTGCATACTTCACAATTAAATCAATTAATTACAGTAACATCCACAAATCTTCTCTATTGGTATTTGTAAAGAGAGCAATAATACCATTTACCTCCGTACAAACAAGATAGATTCTGGCAGTGTTGTTCGGTCGATATTCGTAATAATTGCGGAACATTTAAATTAAAATCTACATTCTTTTTCTTTTAAAACACTGGATATTGGTTTATTTCACGTGTGTTTATCTGCAATCTGCCTAGATATCAAATCAATTTTTATCACTGGGAACTAATCTAAAAGATAATGAAGTTTGACCTTTCAAAGGTCAAAAGAGTGTTTTTAATGAACTTTAGTGTCTTGGATTCTTAAACATTTAAAAAAGAAGTTTAAAATCCAATTTACATTTTCTTTACATTATTTACTGAGTTGAATCTTGTAAGTTGTGTAAAATAAAAAATACACAAAAATCACATTTGTATATGATACAAATGTAAATTACTATTCTAAATGATTGATGCAAGCTTGTATTTGTATGCATATAATCTAATTATGTTTAAATGACAACAGGTAAATACCGTATTTTACGGACTATAAGACGCACCTTAATTTTTAAGCAATTTTTAAAAAAATTAACATTTTTACCATTATTATTATTATTATTAGATTGCAAAAAAAAATTCTTAGTTTATAAAACCAAACTGACCTTTAAAATCCCTGAAAATTGTCATCTGAACTTTCTTCTTCCTCTTCATATATAAGATGGTCTTCACTGCCATCGAGAGTGTTACTTATGCTGCACTTCTTGAAAGATTTAACAATAATGTCTTCTCTCACTCTAGACCATGACTGTTTTATCCACTGATACACTTGTTCGATTGTAGGTCGTTTTAAAGCTCCCTTTGGCATGAATTCATGTTGGGTTTCATCCATCATCCATTTGTTCCATTCCTCTCTCATATACACTTTAAATGATTTATTTATTGAGACATCAAGAGGTTGCAATTGTGAAATAAGTCCTGGAATAACAGCAAGCTCTGTATTTCCCTGTCTCAATTTCTCTTTCACAGAATTTTTCAAAATGACTACTAAACACAAGAAGAGAACTCTTCTTCAATAAAGCACCTTTCCTTCTCATCCACACTCTGTTAATCCATAATTTCATACCAGCCTCGTCCATCCAACTCTTGTCATGTACGTGAACAACAACACTTGGTGAGTGTGCTTATGACATATATTCAAGGCTAGTAAAAGAGAGAATAATCTTTGTAACTTTGGTGGTATTTCAGAAGGTTTTGGCATTGTTTTGTGCTTGAAAATGATCATTGGATTAAGTTTAGTATCATCAGCACAACATGAAAGAACAACAGTGTAGTGCATTTTTTCATGTCCACTTGTTTTTATAGTTACAGTTTTAGCACCTTTCATGGCAACAGTTTTGTTACTCTGCACATCAAATGTCAGAGGAGTTTTGTCCTTATTCACTATTTGGATTAGTTCCACACTGGTTTTCTTTCGAGGTTGAATAATAAAGCGATGGAAAGATAACATTTTCTCTTTATACTCTTGTGGCATCTGAGATATTTTGGTTTTGGTTTGCATGCGAAGTCCATGATGCTTCATAAACCTGTAGCACCAACCAACCCTTAAAGTCTGTTAAGTTCCACTGTAGCTCTAGCTTATGAGCGTGTATTTGAATAATTTTTTATTAATTCCAATGCCATTTTGACGGTGTCCTTGAATCCATTTCAATACATTATCATCTAGTTTTGGCCATTTTGCATTCAGTCCTCTAATTGCACATTTAGTCTTCATTTTTTTCAATTCTTCTTTACCAGCCCACCAATCGCAAATGGTTTTTTTCTGTTGGCGGAGGGCTGAAATGCCGCTCAGCTGCTCTGTTTCCATGTTCTACTGCATATGCTATTACTTTCAATTTATAGCCCGCATCATATGAATATCTTTTATTTTTTTCCATTGCGAAACTAGCTACTAACAAAAATATTGTATTGTTATTGATAACACAAATCACCTTCAATTCAAGTTCACTGGCACCGTAGACTGCAATGACGCATCATAGGCTAGACAATGTTCTGGGTTTGTGATGGTGGGACGGGAGGGAGACAGTGTTAGTAAACTTGTGAATCCCTGCAACTCATGTTTGTCGCATCGGTGCACTGCTGTTGCCAGATAGAGATAGGTTTCCCACAGCATCAAATATATGGCCATTTTTTAAGACTGGCGGGAATTTTAAATCAAACACTGGACATTTTTATATTAATTTCGAGTATAAGACGCACCTGAATTTTGGAGGCAATTTTTCGAAGAAAAAAGTGCGTCTTATAGTCCGCAAAATACAGTACTACTTAAGGACAAATATCCCATAAGATTATAAAAAAGCTGAAAATTTTGTAAACGCTAACAGTATGCAATGGCAATGTATGTAAAAACAAATTTATTTAAAATGTAAAACAAATTAATGTAAAAACAAATTTATTTAAAATGTATTTTACCATACCTCTTCAATGTTAAGGTAGGAAAGATACAGTTAAATGTTTTCGTTATATGTACAGTACATCTATATGAACTACACCACATAAGGTTTTTAATAAGTAATCTCTATGATGTTTGCTTGATATGTATCCCTGTCCCACACTAAAATTTCACCTTATCTTAGTTCCTTGCATAATAAATACACAAACTCAAATTGATTTGCATTGCATAATTTGTAAATTTATGGATAGAATTTGTACATACAGTATTTCATAGTCAGAATAAATTTTACTAATTGTTACAAGCAGCATACGACTGATGGTTTAATGAATTTGATTGTTTTGAAAATAAATTTTATTGAGACAATTACTTCCGTTTGAAAGCAATAAATAATAGCAGTGATATTTTATTAGATGAGAAATTTTGTTTTACATTTTACAAATGAAATATATATATATATATATATGTGTGTGTGTGTGTATAATTTTCTTTTACAATATGCACTCTAAATAAAAACAATAATCAACTTTTTACAATACATAAGTTTTATATACCATGATTTTGTCAATTCTATGGAATGCATTGCCGCAATCCAAACACGAAACTTTAGTTTCGAGAGTAATAATGTTTCGAATTGCGACGAGTTATGATTAAGTGTGAATGGTTTTACCCTGTGCATGAATCTAAATGAAAGTTACACAAAGTTTTCTTCGGGATAAAAATGAATCGAAACATCAAAAAAAATACCTCTTGTGGTTTTCTCTTCGTATTGCAAATACTATACACTCCATCACCAAGTTCTTTGAACTATGAGCTATACATATCACTGGAAACATTTTCATCCATGATTCTATACATAGTGTTTTTGATTTTTCGATAATTTAAGTATGCGTAATGACTAGATGAGATATTCTACTTCAAGGCACAATATTTATCCAAGAGCATTAGAGGTACCCTAAAGAATTTTATTTTTGTTTGAGGTAACTCTTTGCTCAGACTGTCTCTGAGTTCACTGATTGTGATGTATTTGTTCAAGGACTTTTTTGTTTCTCTTAAATTTTTGCAACCCTCGTCCCTAAAGGGTAACGACAGACTCGAGTCTTCGAAGTTCACTTGACACTCGGCACAATTTTCTAACTTTTCTTCATCGGAAGGTTCTCCCGGAGTATTGTCCGCCGACAATATCACCCAACAAAATTCTTGTAAAGTTTTTAAGGGAGTAACTGCTTGTAGAGTATTGGAATTAGTGGCAGAAGCCTGTTATAAAAATCAACATTATTAAAAAAAAAAAGAGGGGAAACCAGAAAACAACTAAAGTGTAAGGATGGATCAATAAATAACCAGCCAATAGCAACAGCATGGAATATAAACATTTTATTTTAACAGAAATTTCTCCAGTTGTTCAGATACTTATTCCACCGCGACACAAGTCTTCTTGTTCAACAAACTATTGGGACACTGGTGGAGCCAATTCTGGATTGCAACTTGCACTTTGGTGTCTGAGGGAAATCACTGCCTTTAAGTTCTTTCAACACCAAATGCGGGACTGGAATAATTCAGCAATAAATACATCTATCAAAGAGCCTTAAGTGCTTTTTCCAGTTTTCCAAAAACATAAAAGTTGCAGGGTGACAGGTTAGAACCGTAGGTGAAACATGCGAGATATTCCAAGGACAAGCCCGGGTCTATTCTTCATTGAAAGCATAAGGTACCAACTGTGTGCTCACTTTCCTGAAATGCAATGTTTATACACAATTGTGTGCACGAAACTTGGTCCTGCTGCAGCTGCAATGTCATGCAGTACCATCTGTTTGTGATCGCAAGGTCTGCCATTTGCACATTCTATAGTGTAGCTGCATGTTGAAGAAATCCTTCATGTTTGTCAGTTCTTTCTGAAATTTTTTGTCCAAACATACTAATCTAACAAGATTTAGAATGTATAGACCATACACTTGTTGCATTCATTGATAAATTGCAGTGAGACCACAAACTTCAGTGACTAGAAACCTGATTATGCCACACAGTTCAACTTTGGACACTTTCATTTCCCATTGCAATCACGCAAACAAATGTCTAAGGTTACGAACATTTGCCTTATATAGGAATATACCTTTTGTGCATAGCGCATCTGCATTTTCTGCTTCATTCAATTCTTATTAAGTAGTTATTTATTGATCCACTCTTACATTATCAATCATAGCTGTCTCTTATAATCAAATTCTTGTAATAAAAAATACAACCAATCTAGTAATTATTTCAAATATCAAGCAATTACGCAATAAAGGAATCTGACCGTTCATTTGATTCTTGTAATAATATCAAAATCATAATTTTAAGGACAAATATGCCAAAAGTATACTCACACAAGATGATGCATCCGGCCATATCGACAAAACCTTCAACTTTGTTAAATTTTTAAGAGCAGAACCTAACGAGGAAGGAGTCTTACAACATATCAGATGAAGATTCTCTAATCTGTAAAACACAACATTTAAGTAATGATACCAAGTAATTTTATAAATGGGCGAGTAAAAGAGCATCACATACACAGTTAAATTTGATAACGCTTCGACTAGCCCTTCGGTCGATCCCATTTTCTCAATTCGCAACTTTCGAAGTTTTGTAAAATTTCTGAGGCAGAGAAAGTTCTACAAAATAAATACAAAGAGTTAATTATTTCATTTGTTTTTATTTATCTGCCGACAGAAGAAGTACTTACTTCACTCTTCCAGTTGTAACAATCCCCTATCTCTAGGACTTCCAGAAGTTTTAACTGTTCCAGAAATTTAAAATGTTCACCTTCAATGTTCTTCAGAGTCGTAATGCTCTACAGAAAATAATTTTTTGAATGATTTGATAAATTCAGCAATTGAAGGAAAAGAATATTTCCAAATTTAAGTAGACTTTATTAACATTTCTTTTAACTTTTCATTCAATTTCCTCTTTAGGAACCCAATTAAACACAGGAATCTGCTGCTTAACATCAGTAATCTGTTCCCTCAAATCGGATGTTCTGCAGGAAAACATCGATTAAATACTTATTTCCCGTTATTTTAAAAGGGAAGAATTATAATGCATTACAACACAAACTGAAAATGCATCTATGACAACACACATGTACAAGTTATAAACTATTATACTAGAAGCTAAAATGTTTTCCGATCATTAAACAGTTAATGTAGTCATTAGCAAGTAGTTGCCTTTTAACTACATTCTGAAACCAAAACATCCAAGAGTAACTACAACTGCTAAGTAACAGCGAGGTATTTTGTCAAAAGATCTGATAGTGCTATGAAGCTTAGGCTTACATATACAACATTTAATACTACCGAATTGGCAAAAGAAACTGATTTGACTTTTAAATATACTAAATGAAAACATCTCTGAATTTTCTTCACTCATCTAACACCTAAATAGGGACTAGTTTACCATAGAAACTCCTCCTAGGAGACTCCCCCTTAGCAGATTTCCTGTATTGTGTTGCCATATCCAATCAAAACAAACTAAAATTATGACAAATTAAGTGAAAATTTAGAAAAATCTGTTTAAATTGTTGTGTTTTTAATATTTCAGTTTGAATTTTGACAAATCAACAAATATTACAGCATAGCAAGAAGCAGTGGTATCTATTGTGCGGCAATCTGATCCATTATGGATCAGATTGCTGCACAACATGAATGGACTTAAATCTTTATAGTTAATTTTAAAAAATAAGTAATAAATTACCAAACATTTTAATTTGATAAACCTCTGAAGAGGCATCAATCCATAATTGTTGTTTTGTGTGACAAAACCATCCACAGCATTAAGCTGAAGTAATTCCAATTTCAATAGCTTCTTCAACAGACTGAAGTTGATGGGGCAATTGGAAGAATCTCTAGAAATGAGAAAGTTGCAGTTTAACAAATTCGTAAAAGATTTATTGCTGTTTTAATTAAATTCATTACCAAAAATTTATGTTTTTTTTTGCTGCAAAGCTTACCTTCTTCCTAACTGAATGCATTCGGCCTTCAGGGTTTTCAAATTCAATAGGATTTCTGCAACGCCATACACGACAAAAGTGGGCACCTTACCCAGATCAATGTAAGTGATGTTTTCAAAATAGTTCAGATAATCAACGAAACTTCTCCACATGTCGTAAGGTTTCCCCTTGCTCTTCATCCCTTTCATATCCTTAAAAATTAATACAAATTCTTGTGAAAATGTCAAAAATTGTAAAAGTAAATTTAGTGGATTACTATAAAATATAATATTCTGACTTACCAGATATCTTGTGTTGTGAATGTCAACTGCTACGGCAAATCTTTTCCAGTTGGTTATGCATAAATGATTCAAACAGATGCTTTTCCACTGCAATGACAGATATATGAATTCAATTGCATATACTTTGAGGAGCTAAACAACAACACCTACAACTGTAATTTTGAAGTTCTTTCAAGACTTACCAAGAAAGAAATTTGTAAACAAGTGCCATAGTACTTTTTAAACAGACAGCTGGATTTTTAATGAGCTATATCAAGGCTAATTAATTAACAAGATAATAAGCAATTTGGCACGAGAGGCAACTAGACTATATCTTTCTTTAAGGATAATAATTAGAAATAAATAAATTTAATTCAGAACTTTCTGGAAGAAAACATTAGCCCAGAGCAGGATCCAAACCCACAGCTCCCACATACCGTGCAGATGCATTGCCAGTTACACTACCCAGACTTCCATCCAATCTGTCAGATTGATCAATCAATTACTTAACTTGGATAGAGCCACACTAATCAATCACTATTGCGAAATAAAAGTTTTGATGATCAATCTTTGTAGTCTGCTTGGCTGACAAATTTAAAAATTCCCCTTTAAAAAATGAAGAAATATCTAATTAAATGAAAGATGTCTCTGTTGTTACCAGCCAAGTATCCTACAAAGAAAGGTCAATCATCAAAAGTTGTATTCCAGAATAGTGAAGATGAATAAATGGTAACTGCTATTTTGATAGACTTTGTTTTCAATTTTAATATTATTTATTTTCAACTATTAAATTTAATACAAGACGGCAGGTTAATTGCCTATTTCCCGGTAAGAATCCTGCCATTTGTCCGATTAGTAAAATGTACTGGACTGTTTGTATGTTGTTATGCCATAGTAATTTAAATTGAAAATTAATAACTAAAATCAATAATAATGGAGAAATTATTCAAAAAAGTTTTACTTGAAATGGCAATTTAATTATTAATTGAATAAACTTCCCAGTCTACCTTAAAACAAATATAATCCAAATATGCCAATTAGAGTATACGAAATTTCTTATTTTCATGAAAGGTTAGAAACAACAGATCTATGGCAACTCCCAGTGGGAGGTTACTAAACAATTTTGCAGCCACTTTGTAATGAAAAAGATACAGGTAACCCATGAATGTATTCATTGCAATTCCGAGTCAATTCTCAAATTTTCCAAGTTAGCGATCCCCCTATATCAGTGTTTCTCAACCTCTAACAAATCGTCGTCCCCTTCAACATAGTATCGCCCCCATCAATAAAACCATTATGTAGTATCGCCCCTTCACTACAAAATTACGATGCCGAGGGCTAAGGCTAACGCCAAATTCATACTGCATCGAATAGACTAGTGACTAGTATAATGTTTTTTGTTTAATTATTGTACGATATAACGAATAAAATATCTAATTATTCTTACTATAATGTTTTACTATATCGCCCAGAAAATTGTTTTTCGCCCTCAAAATATAAATTGTTACTAATCACCCCCTCAACATGGAAAAACGCCCACATGGGGGCAATATCACCCCCGTTGAGAAACACTGCCCTACATAAACACATGGCACATTGTTTTATAATAAGCTTCATTTATCATTGTATTTAATTAATTATTGCCGATGGTATAAAAGAATAAGTCCAGATAGTACTTGAATTACATAAAATACATGATGAGGATTGAAAAATTTATTTTAAATGAAACACTCACCAGAAATGGCTGAGATGCCAACGTGTGCCAAGTTTTGCATACTAATCTTGACCTGCAATGAATGATATCAATTAATTTCATATATACAGAAAACTATTCACTTATAAGTTATAAGTTACGATAAACTGTTGACTACATAGAACTGTATTAGAATGTCAAAAAGAAAAAAGATGCAATAAGAGAAAAAATTTGGGCTGGATAGCAAAAGTGATTAAGGCACTGGCTGACTGCTATGGAAAACCTGGGATCAAATCTGGGCAATCAAAAGCCTGATAAGTTTTTTGGCAGTTTCTCCCGAATATGTCGAGTGCCATTCCTCAACGCCCACCTACCCCAGATTCAGTCAGTCATCAATAAATCCAACACTGGTAGCATTCAAATAGGGAAAAACAGTTGTTTTTGGCATTAGTTTTACAGGTTATTGCTTTAAATGCAGTATAAAATAAGTATAAACTAAATTCCGAATTTTGTATCCAAGGATGAGTTTAAACACAACAGTTAAATCATAGTTATTTTACAGCTAATTCTGTAGTTTGACCTAAAGGGAAGTAGTGGCAATGCCTCTATTTAACTGACAATTTATGTACCTTTGTCAACGAAGAAATGCATATGAAAAAAATCACAATTTGACTCGAGAAGGCTTCTAGTTTGAAATTTAGCTGGTGGTAGATTTTTCTAGCCTTAGAATTATCCCTTTATTTAATCCATTTATAAATATGTCCTTCAGGACTATATGATAATCTTTGTTAGACTTTGTGGGGCCACCTTTGCTTTTGTTCTAGAGGTTCTGGTTTACTTCAGAACTGAGTTCCCTAATCCTATTTTTGTGGATGGCTGGATGGCCAAGTGCTAAGGTGTCAGCTTACCACTCTGGGACCTGAAAATGAACTCAAAGAACTCGAAAAACCCCAGAAATTGTTTGGGGTGGTCTTTCTGGATGTGGTGTGCTCCATTTCTCACCACCAAGCTGCCGAATTCCAAATACGTTTGATAAAAAAAGTACCCTCTTTATGCCCTCAGAGCAGAAAGAGCAAAAAAGAAATCCAATTTTTCCTGTAATTGACATCTATGGTCTCTCTCTCCTAACACTTTTAGCAGTTGTACCAGAAGATAAATTCCAAAACATCTAATATAATTACCTCTTTCTAACCTGTTACCGGTGTGTCTACTAACTCTTAACGATCCAAAACGAATCAAAACTAACGTTTTTGAACCCTTAAATGGTTCTTCTTCAGGTTTTTTCNTCAGAGATTCGAAAAAACCTGAAGAAGAACCGTTTAAGGGTTCGAAAACGTTAGTTTTGATTCGTTTTGGATCGTTAAGAGTTAGTAGACACACCGGTAACAGGTTAGAAAGAGGTAATTATATTACTATTCTCCGGTGTTGTGGTAAAGATGAGTATTCCAAAACATCTTTGGAAATGTTTATTATTTTAAAAATTAATGATTTTTAAATGTGCAAATTTATTCTTTCATCTTTAATAGTTAATTTAGGTATTTATTCATAATAAAAAAAATTATATAATTGGCTCAGCCATCAAGACAAATGGGATGCGTAAGATTTTGTTTTGTTAAGTTATGGCAACAATACTTGGGCAATCTGTCTGGGAGATGCCTTTTGGGAGGTCTTTTTAAGGGTAACTGGCTCCTATTCAGGTGTTACAGATGTGGAGAAAACCCAGAAAACTCCAAGTGGCCAGCCTATCCTGGCAAGGAGCAAATCCACGACCGAACTCACAGTGTTCAGGCAATAGAACTGCTTGGCCATGCTTACTGGTGAACCTAATACAGAAGACAAAAATTTTGGATGTTTTTAAACACTACGAGCTTGCCCGATTATAGTCCAGGAAAAAAACTTGTGCCTTTTTAGTCCAAATTTCAAAAATTGAAATGCTTAGTGCACAGCAGGTGTGTGTGATTGTAGCCCAAAATTTTTAAAACTCTTTATAACACTGGATTACATAATGATAATCCTTGAATTAATGTGAATAGCTATGTTACAAATTCTCTGATTTGTTTGAATGCTTTGTGACATGTCTGTGCAAATTGTCATATGTAAACTATCAGGAGATTTAGTAATTTTAATGATGAAAAGGAACTATATGCCTACTAATTTTAAGATAATTATTATTAGAATTAGTTGCAAAATATAAATAACAAGCAAATGCAGTAACAAATAGAAAGACAAATTATACATAATGAATATTGATACAGAATGTTACTTTTACCTGAAAATTACACCACCATGAAAATAATAATAATAATAATAAGCAAATATAATACACCAAGAACTTGCAAAGAAACAAATTATTAGACATCCATGAACCATATACTACAAATACATTCAACAGACAGTATTGAAAAACAACACACAAAATGTAGTATGACAGAGCTATAATCACAGATAAAATAATTTACCACAACGGACCAGACATCATACTCATTGACAAACACAATAAAATTACATACATTATAGACATATCCATTCCACTCACAATATACAAAACACACGCACTGAAAAAATCAGCAAGTACACAGAACTAGCCCAGGAAATAAGGCATCTGTGGAGAATGGATAGGGCGCTTATTGTACGTGTCGTTCTCTCCTCTACAGGTGTGATACCACACACACTATACAAAAGCCTGGGAACATTACAATTGAATAGAAACACATACATCACACTACAGAAGGCCACTATATTGAATACATGTCATATTGTTAGGAAATTCCTGAATACAGACTCACACACACTAACACACTTATTTAAATTTTGTCTTGTTTCGGTTGCTATATCTTGTCTCTGGTCTGGCATAGTACATAGCCACTGGTGTCAACCAGATATAATTCACTAAACCCAACATAATAACAACAATAATTAAGCAGAAAAAATGTATAAAGTTTTTAAATTGGAAATACTGTGATGATATAATTATTTGTAATAAATGTATTTATATTTATCACATCAGTTATATTCTCATATTTTCAACTTCGGAAATCTCAACATTGTCATAAAAATTGAATGGATCCACATCGTTTTATGAAACATTCAAACAGCGTACATCTTAATTTGTAATTCAAGAATTAACTTGCCATTAGTGTTCAGTTAAATCATGATTCACATTTAAAAATTAAATCTAGAATTAATGCATGGCAAATATAGCAGTAAGAGGACCTTTTTACCATACTGCAAGTACAAATAAATTAGACTTATTGACAGTCAAAATCCTTAAAATTTAGGAATGATAGTACCTATATGAATACAAAATTGGGTATATACTGTATGTTACTGTGTAAGGAAGTGCACAGAATTTATAAAACAGCTAGGTACTCAATGACATTACAAGAATAAGTCATTGTCATTCTTGCAATAAAAGAATTTTACTTAATATAAGATATTTATACTATGTTGCAGTTTCTTTAATAAGAATACTGTGCTTAAATACAACAAAATGTAAACATTAAATAACCCAATTCTTGATTAATACCAAATGATCTGCTGGTTTGTATTGGGTTATCATGGCTAATAATTAGATACAGAATAATTTCGCCTAGAGGTAAGATTAAGTCACCATCTCATAATAAATTTAATAATTATAAATAAATATTTAAAATTTAATTTAGAAAGTTCTGGAAGAAAAGAATTGACTGAATGGGACTCAAACCTGCAATTCCCACTGTAAACAAACTGACATCCCCAGATGGCAACATGAGTAACCAGTATGATTATATCTAAATTATTAATAGTTCCGGAGGCAAAGATTGAACCAAGGTTTGTGTAACTGGCAATGAGTCTGCATGGTATGCAAGAGTTGTTGGTTCAAGTCCAACTCTGGGCTAATTCTTTTCTTCTAGAACTTTCTAAATTAAATAATTTATTTATAATTATTAAATTTATTGCCTATGGTGACTTAATTGCCTACCTGTAGGTAAAATTACTCTATAATTATTAAATGTAGCCATCATATAGCCCGATACAATCTTGGCAGATTGTTTGGTCTTAAACATCACTTTTCCATACACAATGCCATATATAAATGTAATGTTCTTTTGTTGGCTTTTGGTGAGAAGTTATCAATCTGTTTCTTAGAACATAACCTCAATTTAAGAAACCACATCTGATTTGGTTCAGACAATTTAGCAAATTGTATTGAAACAGCCTCAAGATACTAGGGAGATCTTCAGAATCACAAGTTGAAGAGTTTCCTTCTGGTGCTCGACTTCAATCCTCTGTTAATTACCACTTTGAGAACAAAACAGAAAGAATTAATTGCAGTATTTTAAACCTGCTTCTCTCTTGCTTTGCTTTTGTTTTTGTCTTTTGGTATTCAAAATTTTACACCACAATATACTATTGCTTGCACATGTGAATATATGTATATATATATATATATATATATATATATACACTGTATATACTTTTTGTTTAAAAAATTTAATTTATTCAGTTAACATAAA
This sequence comes from Centruroides sculpturatus, assembly GCF_000671375.1. Lineage (NCBI taxonomy): Eukaryota > Metazoa > Arthropoda > Arachnida > Scorpiones > Buthidae > Centruroides > Centruroides sculpturatus. The sequence goes on along the minus strand of NW_019384979.1, from coordinate 665,478 downwards.
AAAGAATTTAGTTGATTTTATTCTTTTTATGGTTTTGTGTGTTTTAGTTTTAACAAAATAATTTAAAATGCTATGTTTTCTTTTTTAACTCCTCCTACTCCACGGGCACTAAGAGGACATTTTTTTGGCAAGCTCATTATGGATTTGTCCAGGCCCATGATGTGCCAATTGGTGAGGGATAGGGCCTGACTACTCCAAAAAAAATCCAGCAACGAGATCTGTAACTTTCCCAGTAAAAGAATTTAAAATTGTCTGTGATTTTCTGTTATGATATTTTATTATATATTAATTATTACAAAGTAGCAAAAACTTAATTTTGAGTGTAGAGATGAGTTTTATAAAAAAATTGTAAATGTTAATAACAAGTAATATCTTCATTAAGTTTGACTTCACTCTAGATAGTACACTTGACCTCCCCCTCTATCTCCCCATCTCCTCAACCTTTAACCATCAAAATTTATTGGGTTGTTCAGAAAGTAATTTCGTTTTATTTACCACTAGACGGATTAGTCGTATTTTTCTTGCCATTTTCATTCTAAACTGTATTTTTCATTATATATTTTGACAGCTAGAATTTTAAGGCTTATTTGTAAAAAATTTTGTTTGATTTTATGCAATTGTTAATTTTTTGTGTCCCATCAAATATGGAAGATCGAAAGCAGCATTTTTCTGCATATTTTGCTTTTTTATTACCGAAAAGGTAAGAATGCTGTTCAAGCGAGAAAAAAATTGTGTGACGTGTATGGAGAAGATGTATTGACAGAACGACAGTGCCTAAACTGGCTTACAAAATTTCGTTCTGGCAATTTCAATATTGAAGATGCACCACGTTCTGGATGGCCAGTTGAAGCCAATGAAAACAAAATAAAGGCACTGATTGAAGCAAACTGCCCGAATAACAACATATGAAATCACTAAGAAATTAAATATGTTGAATTGAACTGTTTATGATTACTTGAAACAAATTGGTTTCGTTTCAAAGCTTGATATATTGGGATAAAGCTTGATATATATGGGTTCCACATGTTCCTAAAGAGAGATGGTCTCTTTGGTGAGATTTTAAGAAAATTTTTCTATTGAAGCTTTTACCAGACAATTTAACAATTGATTCAAAAGTGTACTGCCATCGAGTAAACAAATTGAGTAATATCATCTAACAGAAAACGTAGCCAGAATTGATCAACAAAACAGGTGTAGTGTTTTACCACGATAATGTTAAATTTCACACAAGTTTGATTACTCATCAGAAACTGTTATAACTTAGATGGGACATGCTATCACACCAACCATATTCTCCAGATCAAGCATACTCAGATTATTACTTGTTCTGGTCTATAGAAATTTTTTTTAACTATAAGACATTTACTTGAAATGACAATGTCAAAAATGACTTGGATCAGTTTTTTGTAAGCAACGATTAAAACTCTTATGAATGTGAAATCATGCTACTACCAGAAACGATGACAACAGATATTTGACGAAAATGATTGATATATAATTCAATAAAACATTAATTTATTATAAAAATCTTGTTTTTTTTCCATGGAAAAAAATGAAATTACTTTCCGAACAACCCAATAATAGCATCAATCTTTTCTAATACAGAAAACTTCCCACAAAATTTCAGAAATTTTTGACAAAGTGGATAATAGAATCGTGAACCATACCATACACAAACATCCATGGAAAAAAAAACCCCAAAATTTTTAAAGTTTCTTGACATTTGAAGATCCCAAATCTAAAAAAATGTAAAAATCTTGGAAATCATTTTCTCATCAACCCCCACACTTTTTCTCCATATATACACCCATACATATTTTTCTGGCTGCTGGACATAACAGCCAGAAAAATAAAAATTTCCAAGATTTTTTGACACATGCAAATTTGTTCTCGGGTCCCCCAGAGTGGTAGGCTGTCTCGGCCATCCTGCTGCCTATATAATGGTTAAGTACAAATGATATTGACACCAGAAGGAAGTTTTGGTAACTTTACATAGATGGGAATAACCTGCAGAAAAAAATCAATTCCCATAATTTTTGCATATTTTGTCACATGAAAAGGACAGATGGTTGAGAGTATTTTTTATATTATAGTTCATTGAGGCACGAGTGCAAAATTCTGTCCTGGATGTGTTGAGCCCCATCCCTCACCATCTAGTCATCCCATTGTAGGTCTGTCTGAACCCATAAGTATGATTAAAGAGGTCCTCTTATTGCCCATAAGGCAAAACAAAATTATTTAAAATGCTATGTTTTTTTTTTACAACTACAATTAGATTTTTACTCACCTCAATAAATCTGTAATATCCAAATAAGAAAATATAATATTCAGACAATTGTAGCAAGCTGTCATTGTATTAAGTCCACTAAAATAAGAAAAGTTGTTTTGATGTGATACATTATTTCCAAATGTTCTTTTAATGGGAAGTTTCTCTGCTTGTAAGGATATTGTTTCAGATTCCAATTGCTTTTCTTGTAATTCTACAGGCTGAGATTCTGATTGTTTCTCTTGTAATTCTGTGGTTTGAGATTCCGACTGTTGATCTTGTAATTCTGCAGTCTGAGATACAAATGGTTTCTTTTCTTTTAATTTTTCTGTCTCAGGTTCCGAGTTCTTTACTCGTTCTGGATTTAGTTCTTTTGTATTGTCTGCAGACACTGTAGACACAATATCTTCTTGCCAGGTTGAACTTATACTTTTGGATGGTGAAAGAAGACTTTTTATGATATTTTGATTGCACTTCGTAAAATCTAATTTGACTTGTGGGATATCAGAAGTAAAAATCTGTAGAGGGGGAAGAGGATTCACAGGCAGAGAATGATGACTGATAGAAGCAGGAACCAAAGCAGTGGGTATAGAAGAAGAAATGGGAATAGGTGATTCAGTTAATACTTCTGAAGTTACTCTAGATGTAGTCATTGGTGTAGTTATTGCAGGTGTTGTAGTTGTCTCCATTTTCACTGCAGTGGTTACAGCTGCATTGTAAGATATGGTTGAATTATAAGTGGGATGACATACTACAGTAGTTATATCTGTTGACACTTTAATTCCACTAGATGTCATAGGAATAATTGGTTTTCCATTTGTTGTTAAAATCACAGAATTATCAGTAACTTCACTTTTATTTGTGAAACTTCCTAATGCACCCAACTTTGATTTAAATAAATCTGTTTGTATTTTATAAGGGTTTTCACACTGAGTAGGATTTTTTAAAAGTGTCGAAAGTCTTGAAGGAACTTCCGCAGTGGTAACTGATTTTGTTTCACTATTTACAGGAATATTTACACTTGGTTTGGTGCATGCCACTCCTTGCACAGTCTCCTGCAGAGGTACAGCAAGTTGTACTTGGGCATTTCCATTTGGAGTTGGCTGATTTGACGAAGTAATGCAGACAATTTTATTTCCTATTGCTAGTAATTGTGGCAATGAACTAGCAGGAAATGGTCCTAATATTTGCTGGTTTGTTCCAGTACAAAGAACATTATTTTGCGGTGCTAAAACTATACACTGATTAGAATTTTTTTGAAGAATTAAAGGTCTGGTTGGTCTTGTAGTAACAGCAGATGAAACAATAAATCTGTTAGTAGGAATGGCAGCTAGCTTTGGAGTCTCTAACACATTTGCGTTAGGAAGTCTTAAAGGAGGTGGAGGAGGAGTAGGCGTTGAATTATTTACTTGTTGATTCAAAGGAAGTCTAAGATTTGAAGTTGGAACAGCCAATATTCTTATCTGTGAGTTATGTGGGATGCAAGGTGGATAATAGGTACTTGCTACAGAGATTTTCTTGCCAATGACTCTTGGTTGTTGCATCAATTGAGAAGCAGGTTTGAGTGGAGGCATCTGTCTAATAACAGGAGCTGTATTCCAGTATGGATTCTGAACTGATGCATCTGAAAATAATTCAGTTGTAACTGTTACATGTATTTATAAGGAAATTCAATCATACCAAAAACCTTTTAAAATCAGTAATTTCTCACTTTAATCACTAAATGTTGATGTTTTTGATGTTAAAATTCAAATGTTTGAGCTACATTACATAATCAAAAGATTTAAAGAAATATATTTACAAATAAAATAAAATACAATGCCATAAATTCACTTATGCTATGGGGATCTCATACCACAATCTTTATGCTTGTGAGATATTGTCATAGTCTTTGTAATTTATAGATTTTCCTCTAAGTGCTGACTTGAGATATACAAATTCATTCAATTACTTTAGGATGCACTTAATATTGCTTTTTACACTTTCTCTAGTGGCAGAAAAGATCTTCAAATGCCTTTTGAAGAATATTGGAGGAAGGATGCATAGAAATTTGGTCACTTGGGAGGTCTGGGAGCACACAAAATACACATTGTTCAACTTGTCATTTTTGTGACTTGGCTAGTATGAATGTGCATTGTCATGAAGGAAAAAAGGGAAAACTCCTTTTGATTTCTGATGCAGTTTGCAGATCTTGCTCACTAGTTCTGAGTAGTAGCTGTCGTTCCAAACTGAATGAAGAAGTGACCAAATTTCTGAGTACTCTTCTTCAAACAGTTCTTGAAGATCTTGTATGCTGAAGAAGGTGCATAGGCAAAAATAGTTGAAAAATAAATGTATATAATAACATGTTTTATCAGTAAAAATTTAATAATTTTCTGTTTCTCCACCTATGTGAGTCCAAGGATTTACTGACTGAAACATCTGAGCTATATAGCTCAGATGTTTCAGTCAGTAAAACCTTGGACTCTGAGTTAAAGTTGAAACATCTGAGCTATATAGCTCAGATGTTTCAGTCAGTAAAACCTTGGACTCTGAGTTAAAGTTGAAACATCTGAGCTATATAGCTCAGATGTTTCGACTTTAACTGATGCACATAACATTCCATGTTCCATTGAGAATTTCATTTAATGTAGTAAAAAATGTTAGCATTCATTGATTAAAGTGATAAATTACTGATTTTAAAAGGTTTGGTATAATTGAGATTGTTTGTCCTTGTTGAATTAGTTAACCTGCATTAATTTATATTAATTTATACTAAAAATGAATTTATTGACTTACCATAAGGTGATTTCTGACTTTGCGGTTGTTCAATTACTTCATCTTGGTCTGACCCTTCGTGTTGAAGAACAACTTCTGGTGAGAGAACACAAACATTAGCCAAACTCTCATCATCAGTTAATGATTCGTCCGTCTTTGGGCTGGATTCGTTACTGTTTTTCATTAAAATCTTCAATTTATCTTGTAATGCATAAATTTTGACATCACAGCATCTCTATTAACAAAAACAAACAGAATTGAATAAATAAAACTAATAATTCAGTAAAGAAACTAATAGAAATTTTAAAATATTTTACATAGAATGTTATTGATTAGTAAACCAAAATGGCAAGAATTTATAGACTATACTAATTTATGATTTAAAAAGAACTGTAGATTCTAACCATGTACTATAGTTTGATATTTATACACAGTATACAAACTTTATTTTGTTATGTATCATCATCTTCAATCTTATTAATTCCTATAACATACATACAACCTTAGATTGATACCTGTTCATGTGTTGCAACTATCTTTGTTCATAGCATTATTTAATACCTTTTCTGTAAAATTTTTCTATGTAGAGTTTGAAGTCACTGACCTTTAGATGGGAGTAAACAATGGTACCTGGTATTCTATATTGTTCCAACTGGACTATTATCTAGATTTTGCACTATTTAATTTAAATATAATGAGAGTTGTATGTTCAACAAGGGCATAGTTTTAGGACGTTTATTGTTTCATATTAAGGATTGCCAAACCTTGTCATAACAAGAAACACATCATTATCATTGATGTGTTTGGTATGCTTAATGCTATTTATATAATGAAAATTCAATAGTAAACAGTAAACATTAAAAAATAAAAAAATGAATACATTAATTAATTACCTTGCATGTAAAAGGAACTGTTGAGTTTTCAGAATAATCTATACATTTTGGGTGAAAGAGACACAAGCAAATGGAACATTGTAATGATGGTAATTCTCCTAGGGCGTCAGCACAACGTTCAGAACATAGCTGAATCTCTGTCTCATCTATGTCACTGTAAATAACTTTATATTAAACAATTCAAGTCTTTGTAATAAATAAATATAAAATGCGTACATAATATAGAATTAAGTTTTATTCAGAACTGATATTATCTGAATGTTAATCAATGCCAGAGTGTATCACTTTTTACATATTTTACAAATGATCCATATAAGCATCACAGAATCTACAAAATCATTATTTTCTTTCATTAGATCTCGAAACCAAATGTGTTAAATTTGCCAGATTGTGGGTTCAAATCCCACTTCAGGTTCTGCACTAGTTAATGTGATTAATGATTGTGACGTTCAGATTTTAATAAGAATTATTGTTTGAGGAAATTCAAAGGCTGCTATTGTAGCACTGCACATTAAATAAATACTATATTATTAGTCTTAAATAAATTACAGTATAAGAGGAGGATCCAAAACTTCAGAGATCTGGGATATAATTTCTTGCCTTAAATAGTTTAAAATATTGTTGCACAACCACCTTCAAAATAATCCCTTTGGATGATGTTATATTTTTACCAGTCTTCATACAACTTCTGAAAGCATTACATGTAAGCCATCTTCAGCAATTGCCAAAAGTACTTCCTGCTATGTTGCTTTTACGTCATTAAATGACATCCCTGCAGATGTTATTTTATCAGTGGAAGGAGAGAAAAAAATCTCAAAGAGGTTAAGTCAAGCAAACAGGTGAGATATGAAAGCACAAATGTATGGCACATCATCCACTTTGCTATCTCTCTGGCCATTTATGATGGATGGACTCAAGCAAATGGCATAAAAAGTCCAGACAATGCTTCTTGTTTACTGTCTGCTGTTGGGAATAAATTTTGTATGAAGTAAAAGCACTGTAAGAGGCATTACAAGTGGTTGCAAAAAATGGCTTATGGCAATGCTTTCAGAAGCTGCACAAGTACTGGCAAAAGTGTATTGTTTCCAAGGGGATTATTTTGAAAATAGTCATGCATTGGTAATTTAAACTAGTCATGGCAAGAAACTATATGGAATCAGATTAATCAGGTTTTCCAATGGTGTGAACACATGTTCTTATAACACTTAATAATTCAGAATCCTGCATGAAAATTTTGGTCATGTGTGCAACATACCCCTCACCAATTTTGACTATTTCTTGTCTTTTTTCAAAGTGCCAAGTTCCAAACTTTGTTATAATACAAGCAGGAATGCAATGCAATCACATTGCTAATACATACACAATATTGGTTTATTAAATTTTTTTTATGTTGCAATATAGATTGTATTGATTTTTATTACAGTTAAATATTTAAAAATATACTTAAGAATTGGTATATGTTAATAAAACATTGGATTATTTTAAATTAATCATGCTGACTAGCTTTGGGTAACACAGATACAGTAGAGCATTGATTATCCGAATATCGATCAACCAAAACATTGGTTAACTGAAAGCGTTCCAGTCGGCAAATTTAAATTTCCACTAGTGCTGTGGCACTGCAATCTTCGGCTATGTCTTGGGCTACTCCAATATTACTTTTGTTGGTGTGTGTATTTTAGCTGGTAGCACTGGTGCAACCATGAGAGGGTACTTAAGGATGCACCAGGATTTGAATGAATTTCAACATGGGATAGGTTAATACATTTTTTCGTACATAATCAGTTATCCGAACAACCCCGGTCCCGAATTGTTTCGGATAATCAATACTCTACTGTATTTAGAATGAAAAATATAATCTGCATATTTTCCATCATAACAGTGACAACTTTTAATTATGAAATTTTTGATTAAATAATTGAAGCGAGAGAAAAATAATAGCAGCACTTCCAGTTTTCTGACATGTGATAGACTTATATAATTGGTAGAATGTAGAATGCAAATCAAATTCTAATTGGTTGTAAATGATATTTACATTGCTTATTCCTTCATATATAAAGTTTACGAAGTCCAACAGTAAATCAATCAAATCAGAATTCTTTTTTTTTTTTTTTTAAGCAGGATTTCACGTGGAGCGGTTTACATATTTGAACGTGCTGTTTGATTTAGCAATTTGAATATAACGGATGGTTTGAAAGTGTAATCGGAAACAGTGTATTCCCGATTTAGCTTTTAAACTATCAGTTGTATTCAAATATACTTCTGAACCACCAGTTGGTTTTTGAAACACTTTTGAATTTGAATTCTAAATGGAACACATGTATAACTGACCTGAAGCAGGGTTGTCAAGCTGTTTGAAAATGTTTGTCATTCGTAATGTATTACTGTAAGGTTATTTATGTGATTATTATTTAATATAGACAACAGTGTAAGTAAAGATTTTTATATTTTATTTTAAAAATTGTTTACAGTTGATACGGATAAGCTTTTTCTCAGATAAAGAGTTGGAAAGAAAAAGAATAGACGATAATTGTTTTTAAAAGTATTACGTAAATTGTTTCTAATTTTATACATAATTAACATTTGTCAAGATTTTCTTTAACATATTCAAAGCAGTTAATAGAAACATGGGGTCATTATTTATTTTAAACCTAATTTAATGTAAAAATAGATAAAAAAACAAAGAATCCAAAATTATCACATATTAAAGGTTTAATTTGAAAAACTGCAAATTATGTTTAAAACGCATAAAATTACTCTGGCTTTGATTTAAAAAATTTACAACAAAGACTCTTGATAAAAAAAAAAAAAAAGTCAAAAAAAGGGAAGAGGAACTATTCACAAACTCTGTTGAAATCAATTTATTACACTCTATGTACATGTATAGACAAAAACATTTACGTAAGAGAAACAGGAAGGAAGTTTGAGATAAGAGTAAGCAACAGAATAAATTTAGAATATAATAAACTAATTTTTAAGGCCACATAAACATAACAAAGGCACAAAATTACTTGAATAAATACATAAATATGAATATTAATAAAATTTTAGCTACTACAGCACACTCAAGTTGAATATTCAGAGAACATACTAAACAAAATTTTACATCTAGTAATTAGGAAAGTTCTTTCAGGAGTGATACATGAAATTACTGTTAAAAATGTTAATTAGAATTAAGTAAATTTGACATTTACCTGTTATAATCCTCACCTCTTCTAAGTTTAAATGTAAATATGCATAAAGAAAGACTATTATTTTAGAACAGTTTATAATAGAATAGAAATTGTGTATGATGACATCTGTTACGGGATTTTATTAAGAAAAAACTTTTATATCATTAATTATAACAAAAGGCAAAGGCTTAATTTTGATGTAGAAATGATTTTAAAAAAAAATATTTTAAATGCAAACAACAAGTAAAATTTTCATTAAGTCTGATCCTGCCTGATACAATACACAGTCCCTTACATTCCATACCCCAAAACTGAACAACACCAATGCCTCTTATATACAAGCTATCACGCTAAATTTCATTTCTTAATCTTTACTCCATCCTGAGATATTAAATGAAATAAGACATCAATGCATACACCTGAATTTCCCCCACCCTTTTTTACTTTTTTGGGTTCGGGGGGTCTGAAAATTTTGAGATTTTCAAAAAACCCAGAGGAAAGTGAGAGAGACACCCGATGAGGGGCAATGTGCCAGAAATGTATCTTTGTGTTAAAATATAATGCTGGGAGTGAGGAATGAAGAGACTTCTGTAATATAGAGAAATGTTAATTTGTTGTTGTACTTTTAAAACACGAAGGCATACTATTTTAGAGAGTAAAGAAGTGTTAAAATTAATTCACTTACTTATTCTTGAACTTTTTACATGGAGAATCTGCTCCAGAAGAATAATTTCTTTTCTGTGAGGGAAGAAAAGGTCTTGCCATTCTCAGTTTACTACCAGAATTTACTTTATTTTCTGTATTTTTCTGGATAAAATTGTTGTCATTTATACTGACTGGCATAATGGTTACAACAGCTCTATGTAAAAGTTTTTCTTCTGGATTCAGTAATAAATTCTGCTTTGATAGTAACTTTCTTTTACCTGGCTGAGCTTTCGGCGACAACTTTTTCTTAAAACCAACAATCTTTGAAAATGTGCTTTGTTTTGGCGAGCGAGGAGACTTCACATTATTTGCTTGTGTGGGTGAATTTCTTTTATTAAGCGGTCTCTCTTTTGCTTTCCGCACAACCTCGAATGGTTCTCTGTATATATGTCTTTTATAGAAGGTGAAGTTGTGGGATGTCAATCCATTTGTATCTTCCATAGAGTCCACTACGACAGGATATAATATGCTTTCATTATTGTATTATTAGATAAAATATAAAATGCCAAAGTTATAATGATACTTACAATAATTTATTACATCAGGAATTGAACGCTGCATGTAAAAAAGATAATGATTAATTAAAGAAGTTATTCAAAAGTTTATATCTACACATTCATTATTTGTGCCCTTTCTCAATTAAAAACTTTTAATTGAGAAAGGCTAAAACACTATTTTACACATTTATTCTATATGGAAGCATCAAGGATGACCTTAAGGTTGAAAATACTTTTGAAGTTAGAAGAAAATAAATGAAATTAATGGTTAGTGTTTTATATATATATACAGTAATACCCCGAACTTACGCAATAGGTGAGACCGAGCGATAACCGCGTAAGTCAAATTCGTGTAAGTCAGGGTTAATTTCCCAATTTGTGTAAAATCCAAGTCGGATGTATGTAAGCTAATAAATGTTCTCATTAATCTTATCTCGTCTTTTGATTCGTTCACAGTTACAAGAAATCATCACAAAGAGTCTCTCAAGTCTCCGTAGATATAACAAACACAAAATAAATTGTAGCTATGTGTCGATTCCGCACGACACGTCCGAACATGTAAGTCGAACAATAGTGTGGGTGGAGTGAGTAATCGAGAGTTGCGTGGCACAAAACAAAAGACGAATCGACAAGATTTGAAAATTGCTTAACTCCAGGTTTGCGTAAGTTGGAGTAGCGTAAGTCGAGATATTACTGTATATATAAATATATGAAAATTTTAAGCATTTATACAAAATCTTTATTTCAATTAGTTAATTTTTATGACAAAGTGCCCATTTAGCCTAGAGTTTTGATTTAGTATATTTAATTAAAATTATCTTCAATTAAGTTTAATTAAATTAAATAAAAAATCTTTTAAAAATATGCTTTTGGTCAATTTGCCCATCATCAGCAGCTCACAAGATCAATAGCAAATGATCTGATGCATTGACGATGGACAGGGCCAAAATACAAGAGGTTTTTTTTATTTTCTTTCCAAGAAAAGCAGTTACTTGTGAAGGAATGCATTACTTTAATATGGAAGAGAAATGAAATGAACTAATAAAATAAACATAATAAATCTGCATGTGCATATCTATATATAACATAAAACATTGTATAAGTATCCCTCATACAATAAGGCTTCACCCTAACACAGTTCCAGAATTTGGGAAATCTTCCATACAAAATTTCACAATTTATAAGTGCAAATTCTATAATTTTATAACTTTTTTTTAGTATTCAAAAAATTTCTGGAGGGGAAAAAATTGCATGGTATTTGACTGAACAAACATGACCTACTAGAACAAATTTTTGATTAATAACACATTTTTATTTTGCCATCCATAAAAAGAAAATTTATGATAAAAATAAAAAATGAAGTTGTTGCTAATATATGTGATCAAGAACAACAAAAAACACTCGGGAAGATGAAGATACACTGTAAAAAAACACCCTCATTTAACTAAAATTAATATTAAAGCATTATACAGTACTTTTAATTGTGATTGTTAGTTAATTATTGATTGAAAATCAATTATTGAGTTCTTTAATAAACACATTTCTCTTAGTAACGAAAAAGAATAGTATACTTTGCCAACTTTTCGAATCTAATCTTATGTTTCACACTAGTCCTCTGTTTCATATAACAGATTTGCACAACATGGCACTTTTTTGGAATGTAACTACCAGGTTATATGAGGAATAGAATATGAGAAAAGATTTTAACTTTTGGATTTGATTATTGCTTCAATTATTACAAATATAGCATAAAAACTTATTATTCTTTAAAGCTGGAACTGCTGTACAAATTGATAATAAATCAACCGTTCAGTTGTTTCCAGCAATGCGAAAGTCTGGCTAAATCTCTTCTATAGATGTTTGACGCTAACCCCTGAACGAGGCTGAAAATGTTTGCTTTTTGTTATATCAAGGGCATTGCTGAAAACGAACGAAAAGTCAGTTTATTATCAATTTCATGTATAAGCTATTAAAATCAAAAAACACGCACCAATTTCTTCATGCCATCAGGAGAACGATAATATACATCACACATTCTTTTCCCTTTAAGTGAAGTGGCTCTTTCAACAACCTCTCTTGACCATCCTAAATTCAAAATTAATTTCAACATTATGTTAGAAGAGCAAAAATATTAAAGGATTTTAATTAGAAACATTAAAAAATTTGTTAAAATAGAAATCAAAGATATAAAGATATCCCAGCAAAATTATAAAAATAATCTTTATATACAGTGATTACACAAATTGTAAGGAACCAAGTCCGAGCATTATTTTTATTTACTTTTATTTTGCTTTTTTATTATATTTTTGTTTGGGGCTTATGTTTTGTGAGGACGAAGGTTTCCTCACCATTCACCTTAGAAACTTAAAAATAGAAGAGAAACCAACTCACCAACGAGAGAAAAGTGCCGTAGAAAAAAACTCACGCACACTTGCGTTCCCGAGCGGAAAAAAGTAAGTCCGCACCGAGAAAAAGGGGGAGGGAAAAACCCCACGAGCACAACTTAAATTCGCTAAACCTTAAAAGAATAAAACATCCCGAAAATTGTAAAAAAGAATAATGTAAAAGGTTAGCGAGTATTGTCGGAAAAATAGGCTGCCAGACAAATAGAAAAAATTTATTGTTAGCGAATAAGTATGTAAATGAGGGGAGTGATCGCAGTCAGAATTGTGACGTCACCTCACAGTATAAAGTCCGAATGTCAAGTGAAGATGACAAGCAAAAGTTTCGGTTTCGTTTTCAGTTACAGGTGGACGCCATTTTTGACTGTCGTACTTTAATCATCAATAGATAGTGTTCAAAGGGTTTTTCCCTTCACGAGAAGGACGAGGTTTTTCGCTACAGGTATTTCTGAGACTAGAGGAACCTGTTGGGGAAGATTCCCTGGACCCTTGGGGTTTTTAAGGTAGGAGTGTTTTAGTACTCCGTCGTGGAGGTTTTTCCGAGTGAAGGAAGGGCTTCTCCCCAGCGAGGATGCCCTCAGCCACGGCCGTCAGACTCGGCGGATCGCGGTGATCTTACTGAACTTCACTTTTTCGCCCCTTTAATGGAAGTGGAAAAATTACATTCCATTAGCTGGTCGCTTCCCCCGGAGCAAGTTTACATGGTATTTCTGGAGGGTCAGAGTCCCCTTAACCGTCTTCGCCCGGCGGAACTTCTTGGAACAACACTTCACACACCCGGAAAGCATACAAGACGTCCGGTATTCGCGGGCAGGCACTCTTATACTTAAATCTTGTGACCCACAAACAGCGGAGGAGGCCCTACACATCGCAGACTTGGCTGGAACACAAGTTAGGGGCTGATTGGCACCCGACTGTGCGCTTACTGCGTATCTCATGTGAGGTGTCGATACGTCAATAGCTGTAACAGAGATATACGACATACTTTCGGACAAAAACATTCCAGTCATACCGGTAGAAATACGCCGCTTCACGCGAAGAGAGGGGGACTCAGTAGTTCCAAGTCCCACAGTTTACTTGTCAGTGGAAAGTGCTACAAAAATGGAGACAATTATTTTATACCAGTGGTTCCCAATTAGTGGAAATTGCATGAAGGGGTACGCGTGGCAATCTAAAATCGGTCGATTTAAAATTTAAATGCACGACATGAAGCAATCAAAAAAATAACGGGTGGACCGTCAAAAATTCGGCAATTTACAACACGATGTCGAATCCACAAATTCATTTATTTATAACTAAAAATATTCTCGAAATTTCATTAAAAAAAAATGCATTTGTGACAGTGCCTAAATAAAATTATTACGCAAGAAACAAAACTTGTACAATTAACCCCTTTAGTTCCCAGCAATTTTTGATATTAATGTAATTAAACATAAAAAATACTTAAAACTGAAAAAAAAAACGAAAGAAATGCGTTAATTTTGAAGAAAAAGCTTCAACCTTTATTTTCCTTTGTCTCGCCTTTCTGCGAAATTTGACACCGATGAGTCATTGTTTACACAGCTGGATGACCTTGATTACAGCTGGAATCGGATTTCCCGGGACATTCTCATAGAAGTCTCGGGAGGCGAAGGGTTTGTAGTAGGGTGAGTACTAGCTGGCCGTATATTTTAAAATATTTTAAAAAAATTCAAATTTTAATTGCGATTTCCGACCCCCCGACTTAATTAAACGTATATATAATAAAATCTATTAATTAAAAAAATTAAAAAACTATTGGAGGTGGTTTTTGACATCAGAAACTAGCTTTAAATAACTTTACCAAAGGAAAATCTGTGCACTACAACTTTAGAACGATTAATTAATTTTGATAAAAAAAATCCCATTAAAAAACAATTAAGCCTTAATTGAGCCTTAAAATTTTTTGAAAAAATTTGGAGACTTAAAAAAACATTCCAAAATTCAAAGAAAAACAAAAATTTTTTGGGGGGCCGAAAGGACTGAGTTTTATGTAAGGCTATGTAACCTGCCCAAGTTAACTCGGTCGAAGAACTAAACGGTTAAATTAACAAAAAGATTTGAACTGTCTTCTTAAACAGTGCAAATCTTGTTAAACCTGACACAGACCTGTGAAAAGAAGTTGAAAATGTTTGTTTAAACAAAATTTTTTTTGTTTTTAACTCTTTCCACCCTATGGGCACTAAGAAAGCCTCTTTTAGCAAGCCCATTATGGAGCAGCTGGGTAATGAGAGATGAGGCCCAACATATCCAGACAAACCACCCCCAAAAAATTTCTGGAGATTTTTTGACCTATCCAGTTTTGATCCCAGGTTCCCCAGAGCAGTAGGATGCTTGGGAACATTGACTGCTCGGCCATCCAACCGTCCATTTAAACAAATTAAAGTATTGCTGAAAAAGTACAGTAAGACCCTGCTTAACGCTGATTCAATATAATACAGTCTGCTCAATGCCTAAAAAAAAAAAGCTCAAAATTTACACTGATTTAAATTATTGCGGCATTTTATTGATTCATACATAATACGATTATTTATGAACATGAACCAATCAGAAAAACATGGCAAAAAGGTGTACTTTCTTTAAATCTATGTTTGTTTGGTGCAATTTTGGAAAAAATATATCATCATTGATGCCATAGACAATATCGGCTTTTCTTGGCAAGAATTAACTGATAAATGCATGAACGAAGTGTGGAAGAAGGTATGGCTGAAGGTATCCAAGAATTCTCAACGAGAAGAGCCTATCGCTATATCATTAGGTTGATCAAACTCAACCTAATCGATACAGCAAGACTAGGAGATGTAGGGACGAAAAGGATATTGAGGAGTTACTGTAGGTTTCTGTTGAGAGTCCTATCAACAACAACCTTCAAGAACTGACAGAACAAGGAATCCATGTAGAACTGGAAAATAGTGATTCTGAAAATGAAAAACCTAAAACATTTTTCTACAGATTTCATTAGTAAAAGTTTTGTAACGATAACCGAAATCGTTGATCAAACTGTAGTGAATGATCTAGATTTTGAAAGGAGTGCAGAAGCAAAACAAGGCATTTTGGATGCAATCTTCTGCTACTGACATTTGCTTAAGGAAAAAAAAAAGCGACAAATGAAACTTCATGACTTTATTGCAAAAAAACAAGAATTTCAGAAAAGTCAGGACCTTCATCACAAAAAAATGAAACTACTAATATAGAAAAATTGAACTAATTAATATATTATTATACATTTCTGTGTGCATATGTTTATGTGTTATTTAACATATATTATTATACAAATTAATATAAAAATAACTTAAAATTAAAGTATAATTTTTTTATTTTCATTCACGTGTTCCCCTATCCCTATTTACTCTGTTAAAATGACCTTGTTTAACACTGTTTCTCTAAGTGCTTTGTCATCTAGGAACGCATCCCCCGCACTGAGCAGGGTCTTACTGTATTTAAGATGCTGTTCAAGCATTTTATCATTACAAGTAAAAATATTAAATATTAAAAATAATTTTATCTAATATATATTTTGAAACACCATGAAGTGTTGACAATAGACATTGGACTTTTTCATATCCACTTTATTTTCTTATGTACAGTACTTTCTTTAAACTAATTGTTCCAATTGCCAAAACACTCTCAAAAAGTATAACACAAAAAAGAGCATTAATTCCGAAATGCATACTACTCAGGAAAATAAAGATATGATTTTCTAAAGTTTGTCTTCTTTCTGACTGATGGTGTAATAAGTCTAGCAAAAAAGGAAGCCATCATAGAGCTAGTATAATTGAATACTTAATTGTTAATATTGTAATTTTAAAAACAGAGTTTCTGATGGAGTGAATATGTTTAAAAGATTTGTTGCTGTCAGATGTAAGGATATGTCATCGACCAAAGTTTATAAAATAATAATTGTAAATGACCTTCTCTCAGATTATTCTCAAATATCAACAGTTATCGAATTTGTTCTTTCACACCCAGTGCACGCTGCAGCGTGTGAAAGGTTTCGGTGAGATGACATTAACAAAAACTCCAATTAGAAACTGTCTTCATGTAAAAAAAATGTCAGCAACTTGTTGAACATCTTGGTAAATGGCCCCCAAGATGGGAATTTGATTTTTATTCAGCATTTGTTGACTGGTGTGAATCAAAACCAAGAATTGTTCAATAATGTATGATACTTGTGGGTTGTAACAATATATTTATGGTTATATTGGTACTGCAGTACACTGTAATAATGTACAGTATCTACGAGAATAAACAAATGTTTAAACAATAATAATGTATTGTGTAATTTTTTGGGTAGCCTCATGAATGAGAAATGTTAGCTACAGTTTATAAAATTTTACTACAACTTTTTTAGTAAAATTAGCTAAAATGCTATAGAAAATTTTTTCAGCTTAAACCCTGATTATCCTTCATACAAATGTTTTACAATATATTAATCAAAAGACAAACATAAATTCATACCATGTTTAAAAGGTTCAAGAAATTTTTCATTAATTACAGTACTTTCTTGATTGTCTTCCCCAGAGAGACCCGATTTCACATTTGCTTCATTCATAGTATTATTTTCTTTACTCAAGTCGATGTTTTCCTTACCTGCAAAATTAATAAATATGTAATATTCTTTTAATATAAAATAAAAACTGAAATCAAACTTTAAAACAATGAACAGACAATGTATTAAATTGTATATTGATAATAATAATCTGGTGCATATACAGCATGCTACAGTATTCTTTTGACAAACCAAAATTCCTTAACTTGAATTTTATTCTTGTCTCGACTTAACTTCCTTAGGCTCAATGCATTCTCTTTCTCTATAAGTCGACGTAGTTTTGAGGTCTGTTTTTGCTAACTCAAAATTTAAGATCTAAAAACTTTGGATGTGTCACCTGCTAAAGTGGCTTTAACGTAGTTGGATAAGCAAGTCAATGACGTGGCCATTCATTTAAAATTGACTACGTCATTGGTTTGCTTACCAGCTTTATTAATTAATTAAAGCTGCTTTACTAGGTGACATAGCCTTTATTTTGTATGCTTTCTTTTCCACTTTTTAAAGGGACAGATGATGATATTACAAAGTTAAAGATTGTTACCATGTAGAATTGCATTTCCAATTATAGGACATAAAATTCAAAATTTTAATGACATTTCTAAAGTAACAATTGCAAAATTACACAGAAAATGAAGAATTAAACATAAACTGTCCAATCAAATCTTAGCACTTTGAAATCATTACAGCAGAGCATCGATTATCCAAATCAATTGGAGACTGGGGTTGTTCAGATAACTGATTTTTCAGATAACCGATTATGTACGAAAAAATATATTAACCTATCCCATGTTGAAATTCATTCAAATCATGGCACATCATTAAGTTCCCTCCCGTGGTCGTGCCAGTGCTGCCAGCTAAAACACGCACACCAAAAAAAATAATATTAGAGTAGCCAAAGATTGCAGCACCATACCACTAGCGGAAATCTAAATTTGCTGACTGGAAAGCTTTTGATTAATTAATTGCAAACAAAAATTACAAGAAAAATAAAAATTTTGTTTCTACCGTATTGCAAACAAATGCAATAAGGTAGAAACAAATTAATTTCACACAGTTTAATTAAACACAATGAAAAAATTGATTTGTTCAGCATGGCAGATCTAACATTGTTTAATTCAATTGGTAATCTTGCAATGACCTGAATGACTAATTAAGGATTAAGCACTGTATATATAAACATTTCTTCCAGTAAATGTGTAATGTTTCAATTTTGTTTAAAGTTATCATTTGTAAATCATTAATTCAATACCAATCTTTAAATTTGATGTATTTTACTGTTTTAATTATTTTAAATCAAATAGGGATGATCAACATTGATGATAATTACTACTATGAATTTCAATAGAAGTTCACCCGGTACTGGACATTAAGGATTTTAGAAATCAGTAGAAAAGTAATAAGAAAATCATAAAAATAATGTAATCAGGTTATAATTAGCCATGCATTTCAATAGTGGAATGAAACAAAAATATAAAAATCTAACAGGAAAAAATACCATAAAATTCAGTACACCATAAAAAAACATTTTTCAATACTGGGACAGATATTAGAAGTTACTAGTGTGCTAAATATTCAAATGAATAGCAAGAAATTTAAATAAAAATTCTTCTTAAAATAGCACTGAATGTTTTTAAGTTAACAATAAAATTTAATATTTCTCAAAAACAAAATAATCTACATCCACAGGTCGCATATGTATTCTCTTGACCTTGGCATTCAATATGAGTCTAAAATTTGACTCTAGCATAAAATTTACTAAACCTTTCTCTTTTTCCAAGTCAAAATTTGTGTGAGATCCGCGATTTTTACGCCGATGTTGGGAAAAAATATTTGTAAACAACTCCGATGAAAAAAAAAAACACTCTTGGTGAGAAGTATATCGGAGGTCACTGATTGTTTTCACACTTAGGTGTGAAAGTTGTCACTTAGTTGATCGGAATGCACCGTGGATCACGTGACTCATTTCCCATGAATAACGTATAAAAGCTCGAGTCCCCGGAAACTCTAGGAAACCAAAGGAAGTTATACTTGTAACTGTGCATATTCCGAACCGAAAGGACATACAACCGACCACAGCCATTTGAACTTCCATGATTATCGCCATTCTATCATTCCCGTGCCAATTACGAATGCATATTAGACATATCCTCATAGAGGTATTTGTATTTTTAGAGCTTTGTGAACTCTCTCTGTCCATTAAAGCTATTAGAGCGTTCCTTTTTGTATAGTGAAAGTATTTAACTGCATTTAACCTATGTATCCTAGCTTAGTTATATAAATAAATGGTTGTTTAGTTTGTTAATCCTGTCTCCTGTCATTAAAGGACACCTGCCGACTTACCAACACACTCCCCACTCACTTTTTGCCCTCCTAGCCATCCGACAAATCAGAGATCGGGTTCTACCATCCTGTTGCAGAGTAAGCGGTCATTAGGGGATTAGCCCAGTGGCCTGCTGCTTATCTCACATTTGGCATTTTCCTATTTGACTTCTCCTTTCTTCTAATTCTTAGCTTCTTCCTGTTGCAATTCAATTTTGTGAACTTTCTTCGGACTTCTTCTGCAGAGTTAAGATTAGAATTTCACTCTTTTCGCTTCTCATTAGTGATTGTTTCATTGAAGATTGGGGAGATTTGTTAAAGTATTTTCTGTAAATCATTTGAAGTTGACACTATAGGCTTAAAAGGAAAAATGAAAGTCACAGATGTAATTTTTCTTAATAAAATGTATTTTATCCTTGTCTGGTACTGGTGAATCCATACTGTCCAGTACTGAGAAACCAACATGTTACATATTCTCATTCAGTAATAACAACAACAAGACTAATTCCCACATATTTAATAAACACCACCAATTGATTTAAAGACTTTACTATTATGTAATGTTTTTGTAAACACTCCACCTCCTTGTAATTCATTATAATGATTTCTGAATACTCACCATCCTATATCTGCATTACATAATTTATGGGCAGCCCCCAAAAAATGGGTGAGTTTGAATAAAGAATTGCAGAAAACAACTGATGTACATAAATTAACAAAATATGCATTTCGAAAAGATGTTACTAATAAACAGGATAAGGTAAAACTAATATGCCAGGCAGATCTTAGCTATCCTATTAATATAGTGAACAGTTCAAAATAGCAACTGATGTACAAAGTAGAAAAAGTGAACCAATAAGCAAGAAGAAATGTATTTTGTACAAGTAGTCTTTAGTTAAAGTGGTATTAGCTCATAGTAAATGTGAGTCATATTACGTAATCCATGAGTCACATCAGTCAGTTTCAAAAAATGCATTTATTGCATACTGTACTTTGTACAACATTACCAATTGAAATATATGACAGATATTACCACTGTTAAGAAATACAGCACTAGTGCATACTTATAAATAACACTCAGTGGCCAAAAGTTTTCATTGCCCTATGTCCAAAAATGTTTTCTTTCACATTCATTTGTACTAAATTTTGAAAATTTTTGGCTAAATTCTTATATTTATTTATTAAATTTTGCAATTTTAGTTTTTTTTTGTTGTGGAAAAGTAAAAATTTGCCTAGAATTCATCCAAAATTGCCCTTGATGTAAAAAAATTTTGTATGCCTAAACTTGTCATTTTTCATCTAGAATTTATAAATCTAGACATCTACATGCCTATCTGATAGTCCTAATAAAACCTGTGCCCTTTAAACCTTTTTACCTGTCATTGAGGTTATGACTTTGCAGAGCTAATCTGGTAAGTCTGTACTCATTCAAGCTGCACACATCTTAACCTTTACCCAATGGAGGGCAGCCCAACTTCGGTTAGATTGTGGGGCACTATGTCATACAGTATTCGCATTCTCAATCTTGTACTCTCGCACATCAAACAAGGCATATTGATAGTTGTAAAATCAATGAAAAATTCTGTACCAATCTTTCGTATTTGTAATCAGTTGAAGATGGCCATGTAAGTAGCTAAAAGCATTTTTATATAAATTAATAAGATTTTGTTTACTTAAAAACAGCAGTTTAATCCTGATAATTCATAACATAATGCACATTTTCATGATATATTTGTGCGAGCCTGAGGCCCTAGGTCAGGGGTAGGAAACCCTTGGTATACTTGCCAAGCATGGCATGCGAACAATTTTTTTTCCAGAATGCAACGCAGAGCTCACCTTAAAAATAAAAATATCCAACATCTTAGCTGAGTTGCATATTTTAACTTAACAGAATAATCTTGAACTTTTGTCGGATGATATTAATTTTGTAAAAGTTAATTGAAGACACAGACTGACCAAAAAATAAAAATATAAAACCTTTTTTGGTAGACACCATTTATTCATTTCACGTGTTCCAGAACAAAAACTTTTTGACGACCTGACCTTCTTTTTTAGGCTACTTGGTCGTCAAGTTTACAAACATTCCTTTAAAAACAGAAAAATATCTAATTAAAATTATAAATTTCAACTTAGAGTTCATGGGTCTTACAGCCATCTTCATGTTTTTCATCCTTTCCATTGGGGATTTTTGGCCTTTATATCTACTGAAGAAATGCACTGGTATATGTAGATTACTATGGCTTCCCCTGGTGACGAATCTTTGCGAAATTTTAATCTTGAACTTTCGTCGGATGATATTAATTTTGTAAAAGTTAATTGAAGACACAGACTGACCAAAAAATAAAAATATAAAACCTTTTTTGGTAGACACCATTTATTCATTTCACGTGTTCCAGAACAAAAACTTTTTGACGACCTGACCTTCTTTTTTAGGCTACTTGGCCGTCAAGTTTACAAACATTCCTTTAAAAACACAGGAAAACATATAATTAAAATTAAAAATTTTAACTTATAGTTCATGGGTCTTACAGCCATCTTCATGATTTCCATCCTTTCCATTGGGGATTTTCGGCCTTTATATCTACTGAAGAAATGCGCTGGTATATGTAGATTACTATGACTTCCCCTGGTGACGAATCTTTGCAAACTTTTGATTTTAAAATTTCGTCGGATGATATTAATTTTGTAAAAGTTAATTGAAGACACAGACAGTCCAAAAAATAAAAATATAA
>NW_019384979.1:606819-639079 GCF_000671375.1 Centruroides sculpturatus | reverse complement strand
GTAGATGTTTTTGAAATAGATGAGGATGTGTGTCTTACTATCTCATATTAGAAACGATAAGTAATGTCAAAGTTAATAAATATTTCTTTTTTTTTACAGAATGGCAGAGATTGACGAAAATGTCAAAAATGAAAAATCAAATACAGAAGAAAATGATATTGCAGGTAAAGTAATTTATTAATAAATAAATTATTGTATAGTCATAGACTTTCAGACATAATGCATTCCTTAAAATGTATAAAAATGCTGAACAATAGAGTTGTGTGTCATAAAGAAAATTCCATTCCTAGAAAGCCGAAAAGAAAAATTATAAAATCTTTTATTATGGTAGGAAAATTTTAGTTTTACTTTCATGGCAGTTATCCGTATAACACAGGAAAGTATTATAATCATGCCAAATTTCACCCTCTGACCAGATCAGATTTCAATGTTTTGAGACTTCTGAACCCAAAATAGTAAAAAGGGAAAAATTCTGTGAGAGGTGTTGGCATCTGTTTTGTTTAATAACTCAATATTGGATAAAGATTAAAAAATAAAATTTGGCATGGTAACTTCCTATATAAGGGCATTGATGCTATTAGCTTGCATTTTAATGATAAAAAGTCGAGGGGTCGTGTGTGATATCGCAAGTTGGATCAGACTTGAAGAAATTTCACTCATTATTGCCATTTACAATGTTTTAAAAAACTTATTCTACCTTCAAAATAAAGTCTTTTGCCTTTCTATAATAATTAATAATATGAAAGTTATTTTTTAATAAAATTTATTAACAGATTTTTATTTCTTGCTAATATGGCTTATTGTTTCTTAAACATAAATATTTTTCACTGCGAAAGTTATGTAACTCGTTGCTGAATTTTTACAGTAATTTGTACTATTCTGAAAGTATCAAAACTAGATTAAACATGAAACAGACAAAAAGTTAATTTTTTTACAAATTTGCTGAAACATAAATTCAAAATTTTTAACATTCTTGAAACCTTGTCATTATCAACTCAAAATTTTTGTTTATTGGTTGAAGTTAGGTGGCATAAATATTAAATTTAATAAATAATTTGGAATATTCTGGAAGTAAAGAATCCACCTGGAATGGGACTTGAACCCACAACTCCCACTTAGCATGTAGATGCATTGCCATTTACACTACTTGGACTTCCGTTTGATCTTCTCTTTCAGACATATTTAATTAAGATATAACCATCCTTGGTTACTTACGGCACCGAATGGGGAGCCTTCAGTGCTCACGTCCTATAATCACCTACTATGGCACTCAGTTGGCCATCACTTAAGTGATGGCTGACTAAGTGCCACAATAGGTGATTATAGGATGTGGGTGCTAAAGGCATCGCCAGGCACTGTAAGTAACGAAGGATGGTTGTATCTAAATTAAATATGTCTAGAAGAGAAGATTGGACAGTGGTTCAGATAGCATAACTGGCAATGCATCTGGACAGTAAGTGGGAATTGCAGGTTTGAGTCCTGCTCTGGGCCGATTCTTTTCTTCCAGAATATTCTAAAATATACAAATAATAACATCACAAAGCCCGAGTAGTATATAATAAATCACCAAACGATCGCCTAAATATCGGTCTATAATATGGCTAATTAAATGATTGGTATAAAGTAATTTGACACCAGAGGTAGACGTTAGGCGCCATCTCTTAAGTAAATTAATAATTATACTTAAATAAATAAATTATTAAATAAATTTAGAACCTTCTGGAATAAAAGAATTATAATTATTAATTTACTTAAGAGATGGCGCCTAACGTCTACCTCTGGTGTCAAATTACTTTATACCAATCATTTAATTAGCCATATTATAGACCGATATTTAGGCGATCGTTTGGTGATTTATTATATACTACTCGGGCTTTGTGATGTTATTATTTGTATATTTTAGAATATTCTGGAAGAAAAGAATCGGCCCAGAGCAGGACTCAAACCTGCAATTCCCACTTACTGTCCAGATGCATTGCCAGTTATGCTATCTGAACCACTGTCCAATCTTCTCTTCTAGACATATTTAATTTAGATACAACCATCCTTCGTTACTTACAGTGCCTGGCGATGCCTTTAGCACCCACATCCTATAATCACCTATTGTGGCACTTAGTCAGCCATCACTTAAGTGATGGCCAACTGAGTGCCATAGTAGGTGATTATAGGACGTGAGCACTGAAGGCTCCCCATTCGGTGCCGTAAGTAACCAAGGATGGTTATATCTTAATTAAATATGTCTGAAAGAGAAGATCAAACGGAAGTCCAAGTAGTGTAAATGGCAATGCATCTACATGCTAAGTGGGAGTTGTGGGTTCAAGTCCCATTCCAGGTGGATTCTTTACTTCCAGAATATTCCAAATTATTTATTAAATTTAATATTTATGCCACCTAACTTCAACCAATAAACAAAAATTTTGAGTTGATAATGACAAGGTTTCAAGAATGTTAAAAATTTTGAATTTATGTTTCAGCAAATTTGTAAAAAAATTAACTTTTTGTCTGTTTCATGTTTAATCTAGTTTTGATACTTTCAGAATAGTACA
This sequence comes from Centruroides sculpturatus, assembly GCF_000671375.1. Classification (NCBI taxonomy): domain Eukaryota; kingdom Metazoa; phylum Arthropoda; class Arachnida; order Scorpiones; family Buthidae; genus Centruroides; species Centruroides sculpturatus. The sequence continues at coordinate 636,533 of NW_019384979.1, read as the reverse complement.
AATTACTGTAAAAATTCAGCAACGAGTTACATAACTTTCGCAGTGAAAAATATTTATGTTTAAGAAACAATAAGCCATATTAGCAAGAAATAAAAATCTGTTAATAAATTTTATTAAAAAATAACTTTCATATTATTAATTATTATAGAAAGGCAAAAGACTTTATTTTGAAGGTAGAATAAGTTTTTTAAAACATTGTAAATGGCAATAATGAGTGAAATTTCTTCAAGTCTGATCCAACTTGCGATATCACACACGACCCCTCGACTTTTTATCATTAAAATGCAAGCTAATAGCATCAATGCCCTTATATAGGAAGTTACCATGCCAAATTTTATTTTTTAATCTTTATCCAATATTGAGTTATTAAACAAAACAGATGCCAACACCTCTCACAGAATTTTTCCCTTTTTACTATTTTGGGTTCAGAAGTCTCAAAACATTGAAATCTGATCTGGTCAGAGGGTGAAATTTGGCATGATTATAATACTTTCCTGTGTTATACGGATAACTGCCATGAAAGTAAAACTAAAATTTTCCTACCATAATAAAAGATTTTATAATTTTTCTTTTCGGCTTTCTAGGAATGGAATTTTCTTTATGACACACAACTCTATTGTTCAGCATTTTTATACATTTTAAGGAATGCATTATGTCTGAAAGTCTATGACTATACAATAATTTATTTATTAATAAATTACTTTACCTGCAATATCATTTTCTTCTGTATTTGATTTTTCATTTTTGACATTTTCGTCAATCTCTGCCATTCTGTAAAAAACAGAAATATTTATTAACTTTGACATTACTTATTATTTCTAATTTGAGATAGTAAGACACACATCCTTATCTATCTCAAAAACATCTACTAACTGTCTATTTCATTAAGCAATTTTCATTTTAACAACTAAGTTGGTAAAGGTTCAAATATATGTTTATAGATTTTCAATGTACAATATGATGGTGGCTTCTAAAAGTAGCTGAAAACAATATTTTGTTCTATAAATCCTTTGCTGGATATTAAAGATTTGTTGTTATATTTAATAATGAACCTAGTACAGATTCAAAAATGAAACTGCAAACATAACAATAAATCAAAAATTAACTGTGTCATCAGAAGTATTATGGGATTAATTTCAGTTTTGGTTTTATTCCTCTTCCTGTTTTTAGAGAACTTTATCCAGATAATATCTTAATCTTTCAACAATGGACTAGTCGGGTATGGTTCTACCTCCAGTAATGGAGAATAAACGTGGGAAATTTTTAAAGTATTTTTCCATGCATTTTTTTTCATCACAGTTTCGGAAAAAGATTTTGTAAACAGTTATGTCTAGTAAAGAAAAGTCTTTTTTTATTGTTACATAATTCATTTTTTATGTGAATTTTTTTTGCAGTAGTTTTAGGCTAATTTTTGGTGATACCCCCAAAAGAATTTGATGACTATAGTTGTCCCTCACTACTGCCACATGATTGCCCTTGACGACTATAGTCGTCGCTCACTGCTGAGTGATTAAGTTTAAATATTCTCTATTTTAATCTGTGAATTAATGATACTTGTTTGCTATGAATATATACATGATGTTCAGTAGAAAAGCTTTCAGACTTATTTATGATTCTAGCAGACATAGAAGTTTGAAGCTGTGAGAGTATCAAATCCCAAAATTCTGACTTTTCAAGGTTAAAGTCAATTGTAACTTTAAAATTTCAACTGGTAACATGAATTGTGCAATGTATTGTTTCAGTGTAATTTCTGGTCTTCTCAATTTTAATCTGATTGCATCATCATATTTTGTATTAAAAATTCTTTAAAACAATGTAAAAACAAAATATTGATTACCATTTAAAATTATAACTGTTTTCATCTTTAAAGATCATAATACCAAAATAGCATAAGATTCTATTAATAAAGATCTATTAATACTCCCAAAGTTCCAAATTTCTATATTTGCCAGGATCAGATATATGAGTTATGCGAGATGGCCTTTCTGGGATGTAATTAAAGCACTCCCTCCTAATTAACACTGTCTAGAGATATTTAACAGTCCAAATGCAATCAAATTTGGTGACATTTTAAGATATGCATAAGATATTTGAATAAAAAACAAGTACTAAAACTCATCACTATGGTGATTTTATTTGTTGCAAGCAATAAACATTTTATTTGTACAAGACACTTATGCTATAGAGACCTTATTAATACTGATCAATGTGGTTTTGATTCCAAAGATATAAAGCCTGAAGGTGATGAATGGCATTCAATTACCAACTGTAACTGATTTGAAGAGATGTTTCTCACATGTAGTGTGATCCTGTCTTTCAAAGCTGCCAAATTTGTAATGTGTTCTTCATAAACCACACTTTTTAAGAGTTCCTGAAAAATAAACTGCCTTCTTTTGCTTGCAGCCAAAAGCCATAAGCATCATAGTAATGAGTTTTATTGCTACCTTTTTTACAGAAAGGTCATCTGTACGCTCTGAAATGTCATCATACAAATTTAGTTCCATTTGGACTGCTGAATATCTGTCTAGACTATTTTGAATAGGGATATTTTCATTACGATCATCTAGTATTTAATTATCATTAGTAAATCATATAAAATTCAACCAACATTAATTATTATAGTCACATTTTTATATTTTATTTTATTTAGGAATTCTCTAGATTAAAGCTTTTTAAACTTCTCCATTTGCAATCCACTTTTACCTGAGAAAATTTTAAAAATAGGTATACAAATAAAATCATTTAATGACAATAATCATAAAATAATTCTTTGATATACATATTACTTCACCATTTATTATCTTTTATTAAAGATAAAAACAGATTTGCATACTAATGAAATAGATGTGTTTGTTTACTTTTACATAAAGAACTGAATCTTGGCTGAATATTTGATATCGTAAAATGCAGGGCATCTTTAATGTTTCCAGAGTTGACTGACATTTTGATTTTATAATCGTCAATGCTGAAAATACCACTTCACATGAATATGTTGTACAAAATTTTACCGTTGTTAATTTTTCGTGACTCCCACATTGAGTTAAGCAATCCTATTTGTGGTCGTGACTCACAATTCAAGAAACCTGGTCTAGATATTTAAGAGTAAGTCCGTAAATTTCAGTGTTTTCAAGACTGAAACATAATAGGTTATCTTGTACTTAAGTTAACATTAAGCTTAAATATTCAGAGAATTCTATTTCAATGATCTCAAAATAATCCCATTCATATGATAATAAACAAATGTGCTTTATCATCAAAATAAAACTTTTTTTGAGCATTGAGTTTAAAAGATTTTGAATACATACTTAAAAAAACCTAGAAGATAATTGACATATTTAAACTTCTAAAATGTTATTTAGTTATTAATTTTAAATACATATATAAACAGAAGAAAAGAAAAATTGCATAAGGTGGAACAAAAATCAGTTAACTGTAATGATTATTTAGAAATGATTAGCACTGGTTTGAAACAGTTGCATGCTATTATTTGTGACTCATTTAGTTTTGACGAATGACTAAATCAAACACAGCATTCTGTGGTTTCTAAACCTGTTTTAACTGACCTTAAAATAATCTTAATACATTGTTGCAAAATACCTTTCTCGCTTTTTCTACCAAATTTTTAATTAAATTAAACAAACTAATGTTTTCAGCTATCTTAAATAGACATATATTTATAAAATAGCAGCGTACAGAGCAGGCCACTGCATCAAAGAGCTTTTACTCATTGCTCTAATGTCAAGGACACAACTACAAGAAATACAATGCATTAAACACATTGCCATAGCTCACGATTATAGCAGGAAGTTAACAGAAAGACTAGCTAACAAGATGCAGGGTAACATAGAAAAGGAAGTGGTAAATACAAGATCTCTAAAACAACAAAGAAAATGCATAGTGGTTGACTTTGACCTTTGATTGAGCCAAACTTATAAAATCATAGCCAAGAAGGTCAAAACAGATTTAGCATACAAACATCAATATATAAACTTCTTACCAATGCCAACGATAAATGCAACATATCCAGAACACTCAATACTCCTATGGGGTACACTCAATACTCCTAGAAAACGATAGGTTTAATATCAACAGGAAGTTAACATACATAGAGTCAACAAATAGATCATTAACAAAAAGGATAGCAGAGCATAAGGACAATACTTATTTACTAAAAAAATCATATACTTATAATTCGATTTGATGTTTATTTGATATTTATTTTTACTTTTCACTAGGTTTGTTAAATTTAAAGTATACAGTAATTGTAATTTTGTTTCATGTTTATTTCTGTATTTATTTATTTTGTTTTATTTCAAGTTTTTGTAAAAACCATGATGTCATAAGAATACGAGCGAAGCTTGAAGTTTCAAATCTTATGCTCTAACTGACGTTCCAAATTATGCTTAATTAAAAATTTGCTAGAAAAAGAGAGAAAGGTGTTTTGCAATAATATATAGAAGTTCTAATGTGATTATATGTACGAAATGAGTTAAAAAGATACGTTATAAGATTAATATCTTTATTTCGCATACAATAAATTGATTCTTTGGAATGCCAGCTCCTCTCAGTCCCAATACACAAGTATATAACCTGAGCCATACAAATCTTGATATAACAGCTCATTATTTACTCTATTATCGTGACACTACAAATTACTGAATATGATATATTTACAACAAATATACAACAAACTACAACTAGGTGCTTACAACTAACTAAATCTAAGTAAGAAGGAAGTATATAGACTGGAACAGGAATTAGAGTAAGGAGAGAAGAAAGTGGGTACCCAGTTTTCAATGGTAATCTTGGGGTGGTGAATTTCCAGAGCTTTTCTTCGTTGGGTCGATGGATGGTCCTTGTTCTCCTTCAATTTTCTTTAATGATAGTCTTGGTTTTTCAAAGATCCTTCTTGACTGAAGTTTCTAATATTCTTTCTCAGGTCGTCTTCCGTCCCTATATGCTGTCTAAATGCACTAGAGAACACACTTCATTGGTCAGGTTCTATCGAAGTCCCCACCAAGAATAATCCTTGTTCTCCCAACTTAGTCTTTAGGGTGTCATTCCTTTCTTTTGTTCTCAGGATTAGTCATTACCACCCAAGAAGAAAGAGTTAAAGAAAGAACATTCTGGAAAGGATAGACAAAGAAACAAACAAACAAACAAACAAAGAAACAAACAAACAAACAAAATAATTCCAATGAATAGTATATTCAGCCTCAGGCCTAATACCGAATATTCGGCCAAACTATTTGGCTTGATTAATGGTGCGCAAACCGCATTATGGCAAGGATCGCGCACCCTGTTCTGTATTGGCCCATTGTCACTATGCTTTACCAATCGTGTTAATTCTTGACAATTGTAGCAGACAGACCTGAACGTCATGGCAGTATGTGATAAGTGATGATATCAAATGTGGATAACAATGAAATGACCTACACATGTAAATAACAGAAAAAGAACAGAGAAGGACCACGAAGTGAAAATAAATATGAAATTAAGTTGATAACATAATTGAGCAAGACGAGGCAGCTTATTGGCACGAAATTTGTAGCTGTCAATGTCAAATAATTGTTCTCATAGATTTTTGAAAGCTAAATGCTTGTAATGAAAGTCACTTAGCGTCCTTTGATCTTTTACATAAATAAGCAAAAAATTGCACTTTCTTGAACTTGAAATGTATGTTCAGTTAATAAATCATTAATAAAAGTTATCAAAGTGATTAACTTACTGTGTTTTTGTTATTTCTTACTCCTGTTTTTAGGTATTCAATCGAATAGTGAAACATAGGCCGAATACTAAATAGTAACCAAATATTCGTTGCATCATTAATATATATACATATATATACAACATGGTGGAATGCCACACTAGCTTACTGCACATAAAATCTTAATACAACTTGGTTAACTAATTTAGGTCATCCCATACATAATAAAAAATAAATAATTTAAATTTTTTATTGAAAAATTAAAATAACTTTACTTGATTTTTATGCTGAGAAATTAATAACAGAAACTATAAAAGCAAGAACTCATTTTATACTGATTATTCTCAATTGAAAGAAGTGAGGAATTGGTCATACAATATAAAATATTTTAGGAAACTTTATGACCAAAACATAAAAAATACATTAACTATTTAGTTGCTAAAATTTAAAGTATTTTAATTTTTAATTAATATATAATTAGTACAACAACAAAATCTACTAGATTTTTATGTTATATTTTAGCTGGTTATAATTTAATCAGAAATAAATTTGACTCTACTAATAGATGAAGTCACCATTCTATGATTATTTTAATAATTAACGCACAATGATGACTTCACCTACCTTTATGGTGCCAAAATTTGTTTAATAATTAATTCCTACATATCTAAATAGAGATTCTGAATTATATATAATTAATGTAAATCTTTAATGACACACTCTGTCAAATTTTATTGTATTCTAAGTTATCTTGGTATTAGAAGGAATGTGGTAGCCGGCAGAGGTCTTACGACTCACATTGGTGATCTAAATACTGTTATATGTACCTCTTTACTTACTTTATAACTGAATGTATCTACAATAAGTCATCTACGGATCTACAAATCCATCTAAGAACTTACATAGATTTGTAGATATGTGGTTTTGAACATAAATAATAAATGGTAAAAGTTTTGAATAAAAGAATATTTTCTCAAAGCTTTTTTTTTGTAAGCATAAACAGTTTACCTTTAATTACTCTTTAAAATGAATACACAATGGAATCTTTCAAAAACAGATGCTTGCAAAACTGAAAAAGCTTTTATAGAGAGGTGTCTGTGCAAAAGATCCTGTAAAAATTACAATTAAATGAAACATTCTTTAAATGTAACTTGTACTATTTTTATTTATGAACATATAATATACATACCATACAAAAGATAGTAATACAACTGATCTAGAACTAAAAATAGATGAATTATCATAAGAATACAGTTGCCAACATTCTGCTGTAAAAACCTCTAGATCTGAAATTTTCCCTAAAACTAACAGATTTCCCTTGAAAACTGAAACAAGTTCCTTCAAATAGTTTTGCTCCATGTGCAATGTCTATCTAAAAAAATATTAGCATTTTGACAATCCAGAAAATCACAAATTTTCAGTTTAGGGGAAGGCAGCTTGGACACAGTTGAGCAAAAGCATCATGTGATAAAGCAATCTACTCTGAAGCTTGCTGTGGAGTGGTCATGAGTCATGTAACTATAAACATACAATGCATAAAATCAAAACTAGCACTATGAAAACAAGAAATTTTACAAACGTTTTGGTCTATATAGAAATAGACATCATCAGGTAAATGATATAGAACAAAATGGCTAATGAAAATCGAATGCTTTTTTTAGATGTTCCAACTGATTATGTAATTAGAATACATTGGATTTAATATAGGATTATAATATTTCAGCGACAAATAGGCACTTTCAAAAGTCACATGACTTTTAAAAGCTCCTATTTGTTGCTGAAATTCTACTAAGCAGTATGGACAGACTTTACATTTTTCTCCTAAATTAAGGGGTAAAAAATCCCAAAGTTGGCATTATTGTAAAAGAGGGGCATACTATTTTTTTTAAAAACTTCAGTTACCGTAAGTTTGTTTTTTACATAATTTCATAAATCATATAGTCCCAAGGATTATTTACAAAACCCAAAATTGTTTGTTTGGTTATTGTTTTTTACAATTAATTGTAGCAATCTGCTTCCCACTATGCATAATTAAATCTTGTGCTAGCTTTGTACAATCTGCATTAAAAAGACTGAAAAATAACCACTGATAACAGAAGGAAGCTTCACTTCCCATTATGCTATTATATTACAATCAACTCCACACAATTTCCTGCAAACAACTTTGAATTTGACATTTTGTTGCTTTCAGAATTTTTCAAGCAATCCATTTGGGACTCCGTAGCCACAATATCTGATTCAAATGCAAATTGTAAAGCTTTGGATTATATGATCATCACTGCTATAGGAACATTCTGACTTTTGATTCTGTAAAACCATTTTTGTCAATCAGTGCACTATTCCTAACTTGCAACTATTGGATTTACTACTTGTTATTACAGTGCTAATAAGTGAGCAGTTCTCCCGTCCTTCCTCTCCTCTGCATAATTCTGAGAGCTCTCATTCTTCATGAATCATTTTCCCATGAGGACGATCCTTTTGTTTTCTAATGTCTTTTGACCCAGGGTGAAACAGGTAGCTGCCAGGGGCGTGCCGTGACATTTGACTATAGGGAAGCTGTGTTTCTATAAGAAGCCGACATCCAGGGACAATCAGTCAATTGCGCGTCAGTGATGGTCTAGGGTCCATTCGTATCGTTTATTCGATAAGCCAGTAAAAACCGTAGACTTCTCTAAATGCATTTTTAATATCACAATTACATTCCGAATCGCTAGCCACGATATAAGGGCTACAATTAAAAATAAAATAATAAAAACTTACTCGGTGAAATAAAATATGTGATGGATGTACCGGTACATACAAAATATTCTTCAATTATATGAATATACTTTAAAGAAATTATAATTAAATATAGCTTTGCAAAGAAACGTACATAAAAATATAAAATATTCTTTACTTTTTAAATCTTAAAACAATGCACTTAGTCAAGTAGCTCCCTACGAGTGGCTAATGAATGGAATCGAAGACGGTTGCAGAGCGTGCATGCACGCACTGCCAAATCCCCAGGGTGCCGATACCGGTCAATTCAAATACCTCTTTTGTCGCATCATTAGTATATCTGAAAGGACGCGACAGGGCTGTTGTAGATTTTAAACGTTTCTCACCATAGCTGTAAAAATCTAAATACTCGTATGTTAAACATAATAGTCATTTGTTTTCTAACTAATTCGTTTTAGGACCAGGTGTTGTCCACGGAAATTTCCAAAATTTACAACTTTTCGGTCACTCTCGTCGAACTGGAAAAATTTCTGTCTTTATTACATCTAATACAGTATTTCGAAGAAATCAGTCCCCACTGTACTCGGCTATAGATTGGGTCGGTTAAGCTTTTGTTTAAGTAATATTCCGGCTCTTTCATCGGGGTTTTGTTTATGTCCCCAATTCCCTAATCGCTTAATTATTTAACTAATTCTTAAGTAGAAATAAGTCAAAACCAGTTATTTTGTACTCGAATATTTGTAGTCTCGGGAAAAAAGTGGAAAGACAAATTTTTATGACAAACGGATACATAAATCGTAAATTTAAGGAAAATAAATTCTAGAGCTTTTTCTGTACCTGGTGCATCTCTCTCATTCATTAAATTTAGTTGTAAATGACGCTGTCGAAGTAACGGTTAATTTTTTAACATTATACAAGAATTGTACACGTTTTTTTCTACATCCCCTTAAAGATGGGATGTACGAAATCGTAATATCACTGGTTTAACATCGAAATCCGTGAGTAATATAAAATCGGAAAGCGGAATAAATATATCAAATATTTTAATGGATTTTTTTAACTCCTGTCAACTATACAGAACTATCGTAAAAACATACCAGTAAATTCTTATCGGTTGGGTTAAGTTATAAATCTACTCGTTATTCACGTAATCGAAATATCTAGTGGGCAGGCGGCTAACAGCCCAGAACCGGTCCTTGATAGAATTGGAATCTTTATATGTGTGCAGCTTTCACCCAAGGTCGTAGGCTTCCACCGGCTAAACCGGGTGAGGTTGGTGTTCTGTAAAGCGCATGCGCAAATCTGGCTTTTCGTAATCTGAAAATACAGGAGATTACACTCTGCCACTAATATTCTAATATACAATAGCAATTTTTTTTTTGGTTTTTTCCACGTGTAGTATAGAAATTTGTAATAAGATACATAATGCGGTTATAATAAAATATTGTGCGATTATTTTCATATAATTAAAATTAATATTTATTTATTTTTTAGAGAATACGAGGGAAGCGGCGCTTCCAACGCTTCTAATGACGGCACGCCACTGGTAGCTGCATATCTCCATTTACTGTTCTATATATGTGTATAAAACATATTGAAGTTAAAACCATTTACAAAAATATATATTTTTGAGTCTTTTCTTTATCCATTAACACAACCACAGAAGTAACAGTTACATTGGCTTGATGAAAAACTTCATTTTAAAAAGACAAATAATAATAGATAAAAATTCACAAAGTTAAAAATGATATCAAACGTCAGCCTTTTATTAGAGGATCTGACTTCAATATAGAAGATATCCTGAGTCATCATGAAAATTAATTATATGCAAATAAAATAGAAAACTCAACTACCACTAGAGGGCTAGAACCAGTTATAAATAGGCTAAGGACTTGATGGTATGGTGAGAAAATGTACCTTTGTTTTTAATTAATATAAAAACATCAAATCCTCTAATAAAAGACTGACATTTGATATCATTTTTAACTTTGTGAATTTTTATCTATTATTATTTGTCTTTTTAATGAAGTTTTTCTTCAAACCAATGTAACTGTTACTTCTGTGGTTGTGTTAATAGATAAAGAAAAGACTCAAAAATATATATTTTTGTAAATGGTCTTAACTTCAATATAGAAGATATCCCGAGTCATCATGGAAATATATAAAACATACAAAAACAAGGACTGACTACATCATGCAACTGTCAGATTGTAAGGTGTATGTGTGTAGCATACACATACACCTTACAAACGTTTACACAAACAACAGTAATTTCATGCATATAACACACATTGGCATATACCCCCAGAAAATTGCAAGAATGAAAATAAAACCCTCAAATAACCCACCCCACCATATACCATGTTCCTCCAAGGGTGACCATTGAAAGCAAGATAATTATTGGTGTTCAGAATTGCAATTTCAAGCATTAAAATATTGCATTTGTTAACAAATCATTGTAGATATATTAATATGTAAAAAAAATCAAATCTATATTATTGCGACATTGCAACAGTGCCGGGCTGCAATTTTTAATCGTATTTTAATTTAAAACATCAAGTGACTTTTATTTGTATATAGTTAATTGGAGCTTCCAGCACAATCTTGTTGCAATTTTCATCTATCTAAATCCATTCTAGAGATTGAAGGACAGACGGATGGATGACCAGCGGAAATGGGAAATCTAGCCTAAGTGTTCAATAATAATTATATTAATTTCTAGATTATTCTAACAATAATTTGAATCAAATTTAATAAATTTTTTAGCTTTTTCTTAATAATTATTAAGTTTAATTCAAAATAATAATTAACAACATCAAAACTAAAGATGACATGCTTTTTTTTTAAAACTCTGTAATGGAGACATCTGTCAACCCTCGTACTCACTGGTGACCCTGTAATTTGATTTCATGTGTTTATGAACATTCCCAATTATGTACATTATTTGAGTGTAAAAATAAATAAATACAATTTATTTTTATTTTATAACTAATTTCCTTCGTCCAGTAATAATAATAAATAAATTAAACAAAAAATAATTTTATTATTTATATTAAAATTATTTTAAATTATTAATTTTGTGGGCATCATAAATTACTTTTAGAATTTTGTCATGAGTTAACGATTTTAATATTTGTCCAAAACTTTTAACATTCTTTTGTTTTAACTCAAGACTAAAATTTAACATCACTGTATAATCAGGTTATATGTTGTTTTCTGTCAGGTTATGTGTTTGAAAGATATAACCTGAGAGTTGTCTGCATAAAATTACAGAACACTATAAATATAACATTTATATTTAACTATAAGAGAAATTAGTTCATTACAAAAAAACATTTAATTACAAACAATACTTGATTCTTGGACATTGGGCTTTTGTACCATGTGCCTTTGTTATCTGTAAATCATTTTTAGTGTTCCAAATTCACACTTTTGCACATTTTCAGCCAACAGACAAAAACTTCAACCTATTGTACAGTGGTACCGGTACATTCTGTCAGTTTTAATAAAATCAAAATCATTTATGAAAATAAATTTTTATTGCTTGTTTTCTATTTAATCTGATTTCTAAATAACATTCTAAGCATTATAATATAGCTACTGAATAAACAAACTTTCCTACCTTAAGATGTTTTATAAGTTTTATTTCTCTAGAACAGAACTATTTTGTAAGAATGAAATGTATCATGAAGAAAAGTCAGGGAATTGCCTGGACTAAAAAACAAATATGGTTTAAATAAAACTTAAACGTAACATAGAAGCAATTTTTCCTATAATATTTAGAGCTTCTTTAGTTACTATCATGATTTAAATAAGATTTTGTTAATGTAAATAAGATAATTATATGTAAATAATGTAAATAAGATTTTTATTATATAAAAATCTTATCTACATTTTACACTACAATACAAATACAACACAGTAAAACCCTTCTAAAAAGGAAACAAAAAATATACAAGGAACAGGTTTTTCAGTGTTTTTTTTTTATTCTGTGCCCTACGGGGCATTAAGATGGCCTCTTTTTAGCAAGCCCATTATAGATTTGGCCAAGCCTCCAAGTAGTGAGGGACAAAAGCCAACATATGTAGAAGGGAAATTCTCAGAAAAATTCCTAGTATTTTTTTTATCTGTCCAAAATCAACCCTTAGTTGCTTGGCCATCCAGCTATCATATTTTTTTTTTGGTATGAGAAATGTAACTTAACCTGGATATACCAGAAAATGAAGTCCATTTGTAAACAAGTGAGTAAACTCACTTCTAGGCATAGTAACTACAGTAACTCGTAGCAAGTATTTGGAAATAAGTTGATTTACATTTTGATAATTACAGAGATTAAAATAAATGATTAGTTAGAACATTAAAATTCCTTGAGAAATCAGATTGTAGAAGAACTTGGTCTCCGTATTACTTCAATGCAATTAGAATTTCTGATTATACTAGTTCTTGATACTTAAATTGTCTTGTTTGTCATATGGACTCAAAACATTGCATCTAAGAAGTATTTCAATGCCTATCATTTTCTTAGAACAATGAGAACTTATTGCAATCAATTAATTCTCAGTTTTTGCATTCAAATATGCCCATCTTTAGCTGGAATCACTTTAAATTAATTTAAATAAAGCTTAATAATAAAATTTCTTTATTATACTCTAATAATAAAGAAAATTTACTCTAAAAATAAATTTAACCATGTGACATTTATCTGATGTAGTTTAAAGGTGAAAAACTAACACCTGTTCGAAATGGAAAAGTATTATGCAATTCTTGTTTTTATTCTATTACGATTTGTAATATTCATATCAAATTCTAGCAGAAACTAAAAAAACCTCCAAATAGTATAAAAGTGCTTAATATTTAAATTTTATTTAAGCCATATTTAAGTTCTTTTTTATGTTTAATTCAATGTCATTTTTGTAGCAAATTACTTTCTGTTCTCCTTTTGTAATTCCCAAAACTTGAATGTGACACTTTACTATACATATTTAAATTGTTTTATTTTCATTACTACAAAGATTAAAAAAATAAATAACGAGAAAAAAACTCCAAATACTGAACAAAATAAGAAAAAACTAATTGCGTGATATAGCACATATACTGTAAACTGATATATATAGATAACGAAAACTACGTAAACTTATTCTCAAATTGCTTAATTGTATTGAATGATCTTACATTCACAATTTCAAAATTTAATATTAAAAATACAAACTAATAACTTCAACATTCATTCTAAAGTTTTCCAGATGTTTGACAACTAACATCTGCTACTGCCATTTAAAAAACTGAGTTGCAATTTAAATTGTACAACAAGCAATTATTTATTGTAACATCATCACAATGATGGGCTGCAACTTTTAATTTATTTAATTTAAAATATATGCTCTCCATCTCAAAATAATAGTGTCTTGTCCCTGTACATCATACCTTTCCATTAACAAAGGAGTTGTGCCAGTCATCTATTAACTAACTGCTTTCAGGGGAAAAGTTTGGAATAGAAATAATGTGACTTCCGGTTTACATCAAAAGTTCATATATAGTTAATCGCAGCCTCCTACCCACCAACGTTTCCACATTTGGTCTCGGATTTCATCTATCTAACTCCATTCTCGAGATTAAGGAAAGACAGATAGACTGACAGGCAGATGACAGTGGTAATTTATAGCTGTACAATTTTTTAGAATTGCGGCCTAAAAATGTCAACTGAAATTATAATTTTTATAGATGGCTAAAAACCTAACACATAATATTAGCACTTTATAATGTAAACTAAGTTTCACAAAACCTTTCACACTTTTTTTCTAGCAGTTTTTAATCCATAAGATAGGAGAACAAACATTTTTGGCCATTTTAAATGGCCTTCTTCAAGTTCTATAACAGAAGAAGGTCTATAACAGGGGTGGCCAACACGAGGCCCGCGGGCCGCATGCGGCCCGCCGGGAGTCATGTTGCGGTCCGCGGAGCTAGGTCAAATGAATGTAAATGTTAACTTTATTGTAGATATCACCAAAAGGACATTACCTCATGAGTTATTCGTATCATGTATTTTTAAATTATAGCTAAGAGAAATTTGAAATATCTCTCATTTTTGGAAAAATTTATAGATTTTTAACTATTTCAAATATCCCGCTATTTGACACTCAAGGTTACTTAGTTTTTTGTCCGACGCTAAGTGTTGATAAAATTTAATATGAGACTTCAACTTCAGCTATATATGTTCTGTGGTCTTCGGCGTTTTCGGGAAGCTCGCAATGCTGTCGGGCTCATACTCATAACTACTTTCAGTCCAACTTGACAAAGTTCCGTGTTATTCTGTAGTTTTGTTTTATTATCGTCAATGCATCTGGAGAGATTTTGCAATCGACGTTAAAATACATGTTTAACATATTTATAATTACAGTTCAAACTACTTTAACCAAGTAGCCTGTCTACCATATCGATTCTATAAGTAAGTAAACCCTGAAACGTTGGAGAAATTCCATCAAGTTTGGAAGAGTTCTATGAAACGTATTTGGACAAAGATAAACATCCTGCGTTTTACAAACATGCTCTGTCGATGGTTTCGCTATGTGGAAACACTTATGCGTGTGAACAGCTTTTTAGTCGCATGAAGTACATCAAATCATAAGTGAGATCAAATTACTGCGTGTATTGGAAAACTGCGTGTAGCGACAACATCAATGGAGATCAATTTTGATGCACTTAGTTCTGTAAAACAAAGTCAGATGTCTCCCTTTTAAATATTTTTAAATTGTCTAATAAATATGTTTGATTCTCGGTTATGTTTTATTTTCTTCAAAAAAATAAATATACCTATTTTTTGTGTTTTTTTACATTAAACCAAAAAAATGTTTGACCACGATCTCACCTACTGGGAAGCGACGATGTGGTTGAACTGTAGCACGCTTGCTTGTTTACTTTAATTAAAAAAAAAAAAAAAAATTAGGTGCGTGGCCCGGCAGGAAATATTATTTCTGAAATTTGGCCCGCCTTCTGAAAAGGTTGGCCACCCCTGGTCTATAAGAAGGTCTATGACAGAAGAAGGCCATTTAAAACAGCCAAAAATGTTTGTTCTTCTATCTTATGGATTAAAAACTGATAGAAAAAAGTGTGAAAGATTTTGTGAAACTTCGTTTAAGAAGTTCTAGTTTTCCGTGCATGGAACTTTAGAAAGAAAAGCAAAAATTTAAACTTAATTAATCAGTTGCATTTATTTACTTTTAAACAGTTAACCTAAAACAGTGTGCAAGTGTTAAGAATTTGATTTTTTTAAAATAATTATATAGAAAATTTATTTTGAAGATAATCTATTATTGAAATATTCTAATTCCTCTATGACACATAAAATCATGAAGTAAATAACATACTTTTGTCAGACTAAAACAAGCAATTACATATCAAACTGGCCTGAAATGTGCTAATAATTGAACAGTACAGCTGGATTCTTTAAGATACTGAGTAATTTGGACTACAAATTAGTGGTTAAACAGACATCTCATGTTAGTAATAAAACTGATGAACATACTTATGCCTTATTAGTACAATTAATAAATATACAGCCATTTGGCATTAATTTAATTATCTGTAATGACAGGGATAAATTTTCTAATATAGAAAAATCAGATGTCTATATGATTCCCTGCAAGATTTAAGCCCTGGTTATAGAATTTTTTTACATAGGGGTCACAACCAAAAAATTACTAAATCCTTTAGAAGAACACCAAGGTGACAGACATCTTAACTAATAGGCTTTCCACTGACCTAGGAATGTATTGGAACATGCTATTATGCCATTATGGTTGGAAGCTCTCTGCTCAAACCATGTACAGATCATAAAGTTATTTTTCTCTGGGAATCTTTTTATACAACAACATTAAGTTCATGCAATAAGTCTACAACCACTTGTCAAGATACTGGCTTAATACGTAAATAAATCACTACCACCGCCAATACGAATAAGCAACAAAAACGAAAAACTCTTACTGTAACTAACATTTTCTTCCATTTGTAATGAACATCGATTGTTTTTTGTTTTTGCTGGTTATTTGTGTTGGTGATGTGATTTATTTAAACCTATGCTTGAACTCACTGAATTATGGCTGTTGCTTTTCAAAACTTTAAATTATAATTTATACATTTAACTCCTTTATATTTTCTAAAATATTTCTTAAATGTTTCCTTTTTACATTTATATTTTATACATCCTTTCCTATTCACCTCACATTGCTTTCACATGCATTCAAAAAATAATTTCATTAAGTTTATTGTGCGAATTTCAATTAAGAACTGGTATTTAAAATTCATTAGCATATATCTGTTTAAAAGTTTGTACTTATTCTAAATATGTTCTATTTTGTCTGAAGATCACATTTGCAAAATGCTGAAAATACTTGCATACATTTGGATTAAACTAAATTAAAGTCAAAAAATTGCATATTTATTAATTACAGAAAATACAAGTTAAGGTTCTGAACACAAACCTGATCTTTTTCCAGAATATTCTTAATTAATTAATTTTATTTCTAATGATTAAATATTATATGAGATGGTGGTTTAACTGCTTACCTCTAGTCAAAATTTTTTAGTATCTTAAAACTAATTAGCCATTTTGTTCTCTGAAAAAGAATCATTCGATCAAACAAGAAAACAATTCCAAAAATTCTGTTAACAAAAATCGAAACTTTAAAAATTAGAAAAATGTTTAATACGTGAATTTATATACAAGGTAACTCAAAAGTCAGTTAACTGAGCTATACAGTGTATTCTGACTAATCCAACTATTTCTGCTTATTTTTCAGCTTAATGTTCCAGGTAAAAATAAATCAGATTATTTTTTAAAATCGTCAAAAATTTGTAAAATGAATATGTACTGTACAACACATTTTAATATTTTAGATATGTTATCAAATACAATGTAAAAACTAAAATATAGCCTATATCTGTCTGGTCCAACAACTTTATTTCTTTGTAAAACAAACATTTTCAATCTAAGATTTTCCTCAGAAATTATTGAAAATTGTAATACAAATGCCTTCAATCTTTTCCTAAGATTCCTGAGGAATTAGAAGAAGAATTGAATACCTGGGGAAGATCTTAGAAGAAGATAGAAAATGCTTGTTTTATACCGGACTAGATAAAGACACTGTACTTTTATATATTTGTGTGAAGTATTTGCTCTATATACTCCATATCTGCCTGTACTCCTTTATAACTTTCTATTAGCCCTTATATCCAAACAACCATATACAATAATTATTTTGGATGAATGAGTACACACTGTCTCAGCCAATTGGCTTTTGGGCCACTTTGTATAAATAACATGTAGCATCTGAAACTTTGCATTCTAATTGATTCCCCAAAATCATTATCGAGCAATACATCATAAACCGAAGTCCACAAAAAATCATAGATTCGGTACCACAGTCGAGAATCTACCAGAGTTCAGACTACGTGAAGCAGCCAACAAAACAGATACAGAAATTCATAAAGTATAATAGAAAATTAATATTAAACGAAAAATCAGAGTTGTAAATGATAATTAAACATTCTCTTAGTTTAATAAAAATTATTAAACTAAAAAAATATTTATAAATTATATACCATAAACCTTATTCTTTCAATTATATATTAAAAATATCACAGATATTTATAGATTATCTTAAATTTCTTAACACACATTCGAACAAATCTAAAAATTATCCGAACGCACAGCACAGACAATACAAACGTAGGAGCATAATATGACCGATTAGTGC
The DNA here is from genome assembly GCF_000671375.1 of Centruroides sculpturatus. Classification (NCBI taxonomy): domain Eukaryota; kingdom Metazoa; phylum Arthropoda; class Arachnida; order Scorpiones; family Buthidae; genus Centruroides; species Centruroides sculpturatus. The sequence continues at coordinate 618,356 of NW_019384979.1, read as the reverse complement.
CTTACGTACAATACCTCATATGCATATTTATATATTAGATATAAGAGTTTAATATGAAAATGTGGTATTTTCAAACATTGTTATATCCTTTACGCTGTTATAATATTTATAAGATTATTTAGAGTTTTCAACACATAATTTTGTACAGAAATGCAAATTTAAGGCAGAATGTATGATGCGTAGATAAACACAACAAGTACACAGTCGACCCCCTATAACACTGTTGATTTTTCCGTTTTATATGAATTCCATGTTGTACGAGTCACTTAGATTTTACAAATACGTGTGCCGGGCTGTGAACGGCTCACATATTTGTAAAATCTAAGTGACTCGTACAACACGGAATTCATATAAAACAGTGTTATAGGGGGATCGACTTGTATACACATCAACGTTAAAAGCATATGATCCACGTGTTCGCTACATGTTGAAATTGACATATTTTGAATAAACGAGAACGGTTTTCAATAGAATAACGTGAGAAATCGGTAGAATTTTGCTCGATTTTATAAAATCGACGACTTGTTAGCACAGGCCATTGTAGTTAAGCGGGCGATTATCCAAGCATGCAACGAACCGTCGATAACAAATGACTTTTAACGCGCAAAATTCAGATAATATCTTAAATATATGTCTTACCTGAGTTAAATTCGGTTAATTTTAAATGTTTAATGGTTTTTTTTCCTTCCCCTGCTCTCGAAAGTAATAAATTTAAAAGACTTCAACGAAACTACAAACCATGCGATGCTACGAAAATCGAGAGCGAAGTTTACAACTTTCTACTACTGTCACCTGGTGTTAAAAACATGACTAATTCATTTTAAAACTTTCATATCGATTGCTTTTATTTTATTTATTTATTTTAAAAATTTATTTTTAGCAACTTTTAATAACTTTTACTATATTTTATTAAATATTTTTAAATCGATTTGTTTTAAATATTTTATTTTTTGTTGATATTTTAAATTAATTTCCCTGTCGATATGGATTCTTGAATTATCGTCTGAAACACAATAAATAACTCTTTCTCTTATTTTTCTTATTACTTAAGAAAGGAAATTTATACTTTTTTTTACAATAAAATGTCTTAAAATTTTATTTTATTAATATGATATATAAAACTTTAAAACTTTAACATTTTTTTAAAAATCTCTAAAACGTGAACGTCGAACGTCGAGCGCCGCTATNTCTGCATAAAGGAATTGCAGGTAATTCGGGATTGTGTATGGCTATCTCCCAACAAAGGATTATTGGCCTATTGTTGATAGATTGCACACCATGCCAACAGTTTCTGGGGATGACCACTGATGTCATGGATCGTATGGGATACTCGGGAATCATATACATTATGTCTGACAAGTGAGTCAAATAAAAACATGCTTCATCGGAAAAAAACGTACCAATGAAAATCCGACGTTTATCATTTAAATAGACATTCATCAGATTTGCGAACGACATTCTTACACGTTTGGCATGCAGAACTTGAAAAATGAATCTTGAAGTGAAAGATGGAAGATCTTCAGCAACATCCAGTGGTTAAGCTATCATAGATGAAGACTACGAAACTAAATAGAAGCCCTTTTGGCTCCCATTCTTGACAAAATGAACCCCGATCGACCTAGGAATAAAGTATGTAATCTTACATTAAAGTACTAGGGTGTTATCAGAAGGACCCCGAAGAGGCCACGAGTTAACAGGAGGGCTTTCATTGGTATGTTTGCTTCAGGATTTGCTCCAAAATTTGAAGCTCTGCTACCGGTCACATCGTCAACGGTAACTCTTCTCGAAAGACAACAGACATAAAGATTTCTTTGTTGGAGAATCAATAACAAGCGCAAATATCGGAAATGGGTCGCTTCCATTTGCATCTACCTTTCGCTACCCGCTATAGGTTTACCAATTACACTACTACAAAAGTACTTCACATATCTAATTATTGATCTTTTTACATGCTACATCTAAAGCATTATTTGCGTAGTTTTTCGAGATTTGAGTTCTAAATACGATTCAACACAGATCATCTACTCTTATGTCAATGACTACACCATTTAAGCAGATGCATTTTTGAAAGTGTTGCAGATGTGTTAGGAAACTTTCAGCTTATAAAAAGTTTACGGAGTTCTCATTAACTGTGTTCCTGCTTGATCCATTTAGCTGGATCATATAAGAATGCAGCTGACGGTTGCATTATTTTTATTGTCTATACATATTAGCGAGGTTGCGGCCGAAGTTTTCATCTCTAAAACGTGAACGTCGAACGTCGAGCGCCGCTATCCTGTAAGCGGCGCTCGACGTTCGACGTTCACGTTTTAGCGACGAAAACTTCGGCCGCAACCTCACTATTACTGCTGGAGTGGCGACGTGAAAGCCAGTCGGTCTCTCTCTAAACGATCCGTGTTCGGCCCCAATCTTTTTCATTTTAAAAAGGTTATTATTAAAATTCAACGATTTATTTATATATATATTTAATCAGAAAAATATTTAAATAATTTCATTTGTAAAATTCAGCAGCATAATTTTATTAATAAAGAATATTGAGGAACATTGGACATGATTACTGAGGAAATGTTTATATACACGACGGTCGGATGCTCGATGATGTTGAGATCTGGGTCTGGGAGACCCAAAATCGAATCCGAAAATAAAAATACTCAGGACTTTTTTAGAGTTGTTTTTCCCAGATATATAGGGTACCGCTCTTTACCACTCAGCTGCTTCATTTGGTCCTGGTCGAATCCATAATGGGCTTGCTAAAACAGAACTTAGCGCTCACAGGGCGGAAAAAGTTAACGATTTGTTAAAATAATATTTGAATTTGAAATTAAATTATATTTGATAAAATAATCTATCTACGTCGAAAAGGGAACTTCCTTTCTCCGAAAATAATAGGTCGAATGCGATGTCTCACTGGTCTATCCGCAAGACCGCCGGACTTCCTTCACGTGTCGGAAGTCGACGTTTCTAATTATTCTTTCTCCACTCGGGAAGGAACTAACTCGCGAGTTACAACGCAAATAACATATTCTAGATATTGCTGATTCTGGAAATCTTACCGATTCTCTAGATAAATAACGGCTATCCTCGGTGAGACGGGAGATATAGCGGAACCGACCCCGTTCTCGCATATTCGTATTTTATTTATGATGAAAACAATTAATAAGTATGCATAATATCTAATAGAATATAAAAATACCTTCGAAAATTTCGGTATTGTCATCAATTTACACGTTTAAAAGATTAAATTTTTTGTTATCTGATAGTCTGAACAAGTAATCTTTTGTGTACACTTTTCATTGGGCTGCAACTTGAAAAATTGTAGACCTATAAAAAGTTCTATATACTGTCATCTGATTGTCTTTCCTTAATCTATAATCTCTAGAATGGAGTTAGATGGATGAAAGACGAGACCAGAATTCAGTGGCGTGCCTCATTGGAAGCGGTGGATGCGCCGCTTCCCTTGTATTTTCTAAAAAATAAATACATATTAATTTTAATTGTATGAAAATAATCGCATTATGTATCTTATAACAAATTTCTATATACTACACGTGAAAAAAAGATAAGATCGCTATTGTATATTCGAATGTTAGTGGAAGAGTGGAAGCGCTGTATCGTCAGCATCCAAAAAGCCAGATTCGCTCATGCGCTTTACAGAGCACCAACCTCACCCGGTTTAGCCGGTGGAAGCCTAGGACCTCGGGTGGATGCTATACGTATACCGCATCCAATTCTATCCAGGACTGGTTCTGGGCTGTCGAGCATGATTCCACTGACGTTCCAAACGCCATTGTCAAACTTCTAGACTTACAGAAATGCGGCGCTGAACGTCCGACGTACACGTTTTCCCGATGAAAACGTCGGCCGGAAATTGGGGACATAAAACTCTGCTGAAAGAGCCGGAATTTTACTTAAACAAAAGGTTAACCGAGTACAGTGTGAACTGATTTCTTCGTAATATTAGATGTAATAAAGACAGAAATGTTTCCAGTTTAATGAAAGTAACTAAAAGTTGTAAATTTTGGAAATTTCCGCGGACACCTGGTCTTAAAACGAATTAGTTAGAAAACAAATGAATTTTAAGTTTAACAAATTTAGACTTTTACAGCTATGGTGAGAAACGTTTAAAATTTACAACAAACTTGTCGCCTCCTTTGAGATATACTAGTGATGCGACAAAAGAGGCATTTGACATTAACCCGTATAGGCACCCTCGGAATTTGGCAAGCATGCACGAACCGCACACCCACCAAGACCGTCTCTGATTCCATCCATGAGCCACTGGTAGAGAGCAATTTATGTTATTTTTATGTACGTTTCTTCACAAAACTATATTTATTTATAATTTTCTTTAAAAGTACAGGTAATCCCCGTATAACACGGGAGTTACGTTCCAAAAAATTGCCGTGTTATGCGAATCCGTGTTATACGAAACAAAGAAGTAATACGAAAAGGAGGGTTATATTCCAAAATTGTATATCCATCACACATTTTATTTTAACAAGTAATTTTTTATAATTTTATTTTTAATTTTAGCCCTTGTATTATGGCTAGCGATTTAGAATGTAATTGTGATATTGAAAATTTATTTTAAAAAAGTTTTGGCTCGAGATCATATAATGAAAAAGAAAACATTATTAAAAGAGAAAGACCAATACCTAAATTAAATATAAATACGTCAACAAAAAAATTTGTTGGACATTTTCATAAAATTTATGAAGACGTAAAATGGCTTTGTGGATGCATAAAAAAACGCAAAAATTGTTTTGTTGGCCTTGCCTACTACAGTAATTTCAAATAAAATTAGTGTGGAATAAGAATGCCTTTGATGATTTAAATAAGTTGTTAATTTAAAATACATTTAGAGAAGTCTACGGTTTTTACTGGCTTATCGAACAAACGAATACGAATGAACCCTAGACCGTCAGTGACTGATTGCCCCTAGAAGTCGGCTTCTGACAGAAACACAGCTTACCTGTCATCAAATGTCACGGCACGCCACTGCGTTTGACGGGTTATTCTCTCTGTTTTTCGTTTTCGCCAGCAAATCGCGCTCAGTGTGAACTGAGCTTAAGGGAAATCTTGGGTGAACTCCCCAAGGATCGGAGGAAATGGCCCCTTTTTATCCTAAATTCTGACCAATCGCAATCCCCGATTCAAGTCCGCAGTGGGGACGTGAAGGGGTTGGACTGCCAGATGAATGTCGAAATTTTGGAGATAAGGAATTGTAAAAGGGAAGCTAATTTCCCTTTTTGTCATAAAAGTGAGAAATGTACTGTACAGTACAGTACAGTACAGTACGTCATCACTAGTTAACAGATTATTATTAATTAATACAAAAAGAAATTCCATTACAAAATACTATGAGATACCCACAGCTTGTATTGTATTAAACACGAAAGAACAAACACAACGATTTCTGCCATAAGGTAAACAATAGACTAACAATTTACCCGTTATTTATCGCAGTCTGCTATTTTAAAAACCTTTTATTTCTACTCCAACCGTAGTGTTGAAAGAATGGAGTTTAGTTGTTTCAATATTCGTTATATTGGGGTACAAAATCGTCAGTATATCATAGTTGCTGCGTGATGAGTTGAATGAAAATGCATTAGAAATGGAATTGAATTATGTTCTTTCTATTGCTGTATTTCTTTACTGTTTGATCTGATCTCCAGCAACCAAAATGTAGGAGTACACAAAGACTCGCCCTGAGAATGAAGCATTTTTACCATGAATTCTGGGACAATCACATTCAACACATTGCTTTTTTGTTTTAATTTTTGAACACTGAGAGGACCTTTATTCATACCATCATGGATTCGTTTGGGCCCACAATTGTGTGTATCAGACTACGAAGAAATCGCACGGGACATATTTCACAGCGAATTATTGTAAAGACAATATGTGAAAATTGCTTTTTTTTTTCATTTGATTGTACGCATAAAGTTTAGTTATTTTAAATTTTTATTTCGAAATTACATTTTCAGGTAATTTATTCCAATCGAACTGCATCCAATTATTATCGATATTAAACAATCAGATCTCGTCACGGACTGGAGTACTTCCATTAAACAATATAAACAAATGTATTATTTGATTCTCTGTAATATCATTAAACGTGCATTTTCTATAATTAGTGACCTCAATCGATAAGTGTAAGAAACCAAAAATCCCATTCTCATAAATACAGTATAGTACATGTTACAGATTCTTATTGTATTTATGATGAAACCAGTTAATAACTGCGCTTTATAATGAATAGAATATATGTTAAAAAATTTTAGTATTGACCACCAATTTACATGTTTAAAGCATTAAATAGGGCCCTTTTATCGTTTGCAGGGAGAAACGAACTTAACTTTTTAGTTCGTTTCTCCCTGCAAGCGAGAAGAGGGCCTTTTTTTAATGCCTAGCATAGGTTGGACCAGTCCGTAACGGAGGGTATTGGATAATGGAAACGTAGTCTGCAGACGGNTCTTGAGTTCTTGAGCCGTTGATTTCTTTTTTAGGGTCAGTATCTTCAGGATGATTGAGACCTGAGTATCGATCAAAAAATCAAATGCGCAGTATTTTTTTAATGTAGTGTAGGACCTACAAACACTTGTATTTTTCTTTTGCCCGCGACCCCCCGTGTAGCGCCTCGCGACCCCCCCCGAGGGTCGCGACCCACAGGTTGAAAAACACTGCCCTAGACCATCACTGACTGATTGACCCTGGAAGTCGGCTTCTTACATAAACACAGCTTACCTATCATCAAATGTCACGGCACGCCACTGCGTTTGACGGGTTATTCGCTCTGTTTTTCGCTTTCGCCAGCGAATCGCGCTCAGTGTGAATTAAGCTTAAGGGAAATCTTGGGCGAACTCCCGGCAAACTCCCCGATCGGAGGAAATGGCCTCTTTTTATCCTAAATTCTGACCAATCGCAATCCCCGATTCAAGTCCGCAGTGGGGACGTGAAGGGGTTGGACTGCCAGATGGATGTCGAAATTTTGGAGATAAGGGATTGTAAAAGGAAAGCTAATTTCCCTTTTTGTACTGTACAGTACAGTACATCATCACTAGAAATTAATTGTAAAATAAAATATGGATGTAGATACTGTAGTTTCCTCTTATTTTTGTAATGCAATTTGCTTTGTCATTTTTACATCTTCGAGATGCTAACAGATTATTATTAATTAATACAAAAAGAAATTCCATTACAAAATACGATGAGATACCCACAATTTGTATTAAACACGAAAGAACAAACACAACACTTTCTGCCATAACGTAAACAATAGACTAACAATTTACCCGTTATTTATCGCAGTCTGCTATTTTAAAAACCTTTTATTTCTACTCCAACCGTAGTGTTGAAAGAACGGAGTTTACTTGTTTCAATATTCGTTATATTGGGGTACAAAATCGTCAGTATATCTTAGTTGACCTAGGATACCAAAAATCTCATTCTCATAAATACAGTATAGTACATGTTACAGATTCATATTGTATTTACGATGAAACCAGTTAATAACTGCGCGTTATAATGAATAGAATATAAGTATATGTTAAAAAATTTTAGTATTGACCCTCAATTTACATGTTTAAAACATTGAATCTGTTGTTATCAGATAGTATGAACGTGTGTTCTTGTGGAATAATGAAATGTAGCGGGTGTTTTAATAACTTGCTAACAAACCCATGCTGGGCATTAAATAAGGCCCTTTTATCATTTGCAGGGAGAAACGAACTTAACTTTTTAGTTCGTTTCTCCCTGCAAGCGAGAAGAGGGCCTTTTTTTTAATGCCTAGCATAGGTTGGACCAGTCCGTAATGGAGGGTATTGGATAATGGAAACGTAGTCTGCAGACGGCTCTCATTTTCAACCTGTACTCAAAACTGGATTAGTCAAAGATGCGTGTAGACACTTTAGTTGTTGCTGATTTGATAAATGTATCTTTTATGGCCCAAAAATCAGTTAACAAGTTATCGTTTTAATAGTGGTCTGGAACAATAGATTGTCTTAGAATTACCTTTTGATTCTTGCCTTCGTATAGTGTGTAACTGTTCCAAACAAGCATTAACTGTGTTTAAACTTGATATAAGTTCATCTGTACCATGATCCATGTTAAATGTTGGTAGGTGAGGATACGAGAACACGAAATCTAAATTAACGTTCCAACATATGCTGGTAGAAGTCACTGGTGACGCTAAGATGTGCCTGGTTGGTACACTATTCAGTGTTGTGTACTGTACTGTACATTCTGCTGTTGTCTATCTGTGCAATATGGTGTACGGAAACTGCTGATATGTGTTTTAGGTGTTATCTTCATTTTAAATTACCAAGCTTTGAATGCAACTTTAAGAAACGCTGTAGGCACACCATCTATTTTTAAAAATAATATATCAGCTTTCATTTAGGTTCATCCACTGATCTCTCATTACAAATTACACCTACTGTAATTAGCAAAAACAATGTTGGTTGTATAATACCAACCCAACTTCCTTTACTGTTGGATCCCCGACTCTACTGATATTAAGTAACTTGTTTAATTTTCGTAATTTTGCATAATCAATCAGTATAAATAAAGTTAAGATTATATTATTTGAATCGTTGAATCACTGATCTGTTCCTATACACCTGCAAATGCAGGATTACGGAATTTAAAGAATTATCTAATTAGAATGAAGTTTCACCTAATCAGTCTTTATATTGAATTTCTATTTTATTACAAGGACATTACCAGAATTAGAAAACTAGTCTAAGATGTATCCATACAAGCAATCTTTTGAAATTTTATAGGAGTCTTTATAACAAACACATCATGATTTTTTTTAACTTTTTCTGTCCTGTGTGTACTAAGAACGTAATTTTAGCAACCCATAATGGGGCAGCTTTTTGGTAAAGCATGGAGCCTTATATATTCAACAGACCACCCTGAAAAATTCCTGGAGTTTTTGACCCATCTGGATTCCATTCCAGGTACTTCAGAGGTATAGGCTGACACCTTAACCACTGACCATATAGTTGTCACTCATTATGGTTTTGGGAAGCCTACAATGGGCTATTGAAAGATATGTCTAAGTCCCTTGGAAATTTTTAGTATCTGATTAAGCCTTAAAATCCAATGGCTAGACTAATGAGTGGTTAAGGTGGAAACTTTAACCACTACTAAAGGCCAAAAAAAGGAAGTTTTTGGTAATGGTCCATCCCAGATACATTGGGCTCCATACCTCAAAATCTGTAATTGATAAAAAGGTGCTCTTAGTGACCACAAGATTCCTTAATCGACCTGAGCATTTGATTAGAAGAGGTTAGAGATTGAGAAAATAGTGAAATATACATAGATTGTGACAATTAATTGTATAGGGTAATGAGATCTAAGACATTAAAAGAACATGGATTATGATTTTGATTTTGTAATTCTCTTATTTTAAACTGTAATACTATAACTCTTTAAACATAAAATTGGTTAAAATGGGCTTAATCCATTCAAGATGAAATCAGTTGATGGTTAAATTGTTTGACTGGTTTTGTTATACAAATTTCCTTTGTAACGTGAGAGTTAAAAACAATTTTATTTCCAGGTATAAAGAAATTTTCAGAACTTAAAGAGTTAAGCTAAGTTTCTTGAAATTTATAGTGAAGTTATTCTGAATAGCAATTAGAATCTGGTCCACCAGTTGTCGAATGGGTGAAACCACTGAACACTGCACTACTGGGGCCATATTCTGGTCACTGTCTCTGGTCTATCGTCTCTCGCAAGCCGGTCGCTGATTGGCTAATCACTTGGATTAGCCAATCAGCGACCGGTTTGTGAGAGACGAGAGACGGTGACCAGAATATGGCCCCTGGTTCCAGGTATGCATGTGATCAATGGGCTGGCGGCATGGAGTTTTCTGGGTTTTCTTCATGAGCCTAATACTGGCTTCTATTTAGCCAGTTTTTTGGATGATCTGTCAAGGAGACATCCTCTTGGCAATTGTCTTTTTATTGCATTGCCTTATCCTAGTGTTTTTCAATCTTTTTCTAATAGTGACACTCTCAACTTGGTATTTCATTTTTTTTTTTTTTATCAATGCAGAGTTATTGTGCTTTGTGTGCTTTTAGTAATACATATAAGAAATATGTTATTGCACTGTTCAGCACTGTATTTTGCAGCACTCCTAATGTAAATAATTAACAGTTTTGTAATGCATAGTTTAAATATAAAAGCTGAGAACAACTTACTTTCATATTAAAAAGTGCCATGCAGCTTTATTTAATAAAACTGACTGTTGACCATTAAATTTGTAGACCTTGGTGTAGTGAATATTGAAAATAATGGACCAAACCTTTTGAATTGTATTTTTTTAAATTTAAATTTGAAGACCAACTTCACACTATCCCTATCATTTTGTTCGAGGAGTGCCTAAAGAATTTTATCTCAGATAATACGCATACAATTTTAGAACTAATCAACCATTTCACCCTGCAAACATTGAGTGGCATTTTTCCCGTGTTCATTGTGGGTTCGGCCAGGCTCATAATGGTGCTGAATGATGAGGGACGAGACATGATGTCTATATCTAGGGTTGTCTGGTGGATTCAATTCTGGGTATTCCATAACAGTAGGCAGATTCATTCACAGCTTTGGCTATCCAAAAGTTAAATGCTCAACATGGGCTTGAACTTGCAACCTTGAGATTAAGAGTTTCATGCTCTACAAACTGAGCTATACAGGTTGTGAGGCATATTGTACAGCCTCTGGTCAATTTGATGAAGGTTTAATTTGATGCATTATGAAAGAAAAATCATAGGAATGAAATTATTGTTTAATAAAACATTGATAGCTTTTTGTGTGTTCATTTTGAAATAAGAAGAATTAATTTTATTTTCTTGATTAGATGAATGTTTTCGTATGATAAATACCAATAATTTACATGTATTTTAAATCATTTTTAAGTTTTTAAATTATTACTTGCTTGCATTAAAAATAAATTAATATTTAAGAAACTTTTAAAAATTTAATTATATTGTAAAAGCTACTTTTGTGTTAGAATTTATCATGTTTTCTGGGTATAATTTCTCATACAGTACATTATATGATGGTAAAATTGCAAATTTCAATTTACTCTTATAAAAATTATAAAGAATGACTGTATCACACCATATTATGAAGTGAAGTGCCAAAAAGTTAGAAACAGCAGCACAAGCAATGTTCTTACCTTCTACTCACAGGGGAAATGCTTCGAGCTGGAACATTTGCATTTGACACCATAGGTATGATACTTATTGGTTATGTGAGAGCTCGGTTAGAGGCAGTGTAAAGGATTTATTGCCATTTCATCGTGGATAGATGTTGGAGCAAAAAGAATGGGTCACTCTATGAGAGAGGTGGCCAACACTTTTGGAATTTTTTGTGCAAGTATCAAGGATTTACCAGAAATACTCAAATTCTGGACAGACATCAGCAGCTTGTGCACAGTGTGGACACCCATGGCTAATGCAAGAACATGTCTGTCATTGGCTAACCATGCAACAAAGGGCAACTCTCTGTCAAATTACATCAGACTT
>NW_019384979.1:597128-606156 GCF_000671375.1 Centruroides sculpturatus | reverse complement strand
GAGTTGTTTATTTTCATGCCAGTGATTTCACTAAATATTTTGAATTTCTGAATTGTTCTGTTTAAAGCGACATTGTCGGTAATTATGAAATTAATATCATCGGCATGAGCTATGTATTTAACTTTTTTTGTCATCCCAGGAACATAGACTTGTGTAATTAAATTATCATTCATGATCATTCTTAGGAGAGCCTCTATGTAGAGGGTAAACAGGATCATTGATGAGGGGCATCCTTGTCTGACCCCTGCTTTGCATTCGATATAGTCTGATTCGGTATTGTTAATGCATATTTTAGTTTTTGGTGTCTGATACATTCTAGTTATGAATTGTATTCTTCTTCATTGAGTCCATATAGCTCTAGGATCTTCTATAAGATGGTTCTGTTTACCGTATCAAATGCCTTCTCAACATCCATTGATAGGATGGATAGAGGGGATTTCCTTTTGATGTAAAACTGTTGTAGGAGGTTCAAGAACATCGTGTTATTCTGAATGGAGCGGTCACTTATCCCAGCACTTTGTGTGTAACCTGTGTGCTTGTTAACAAGATTATTGAGCCTGTTGGCCATTATAATGCTGTAGATCTTATAGTCAACATTTAAGATGGTGATAGGTCTATAGTCACCCACACTTCCGTGAATATTACCTTTTTTACGAATCAATTATATTCTTCCTGAGCTAAAATCTTTTATGAATGATTGCTTGTTATAGAGCAGTGTTTTTCAACCTTCTTGAATACGCGACCCCTTTACAAGTTAAAAAATTCTGGCGACCCCCCAGGGCCATATTAAAACTATATCAGTGATATTAAAACCTTTGTATTTAATATTTTTTCTGACTTAACACAAGAACTCAAGACAAATTAAGTATGCAGCTTCCCTTTTTGGGGGAAGCTACATACTTAATTTGTCTTGAGTTCTTGAGCCGTTGATTTCTTTTTTAGGGTCAGTATCTTCAGGATGATTGAGACCTGAGTATCGATCAAAAAATCAAATGCGCAGTATTTTTTTAATGTAGTGTAGGACCTACAAACACTTGTATTTTTCTTTTGCCCGCGACCCCCCGTGTAGCGCCTCGCGACCCCCCCCGAGGGTCGCGACCCACAGGTTGAAAAACACTGCCCTAGACCATCACTGACTGATTGACCCTGGAAGTCGGCTTCTTACATAAACACAGCTTACCTATCATCAAATGTCACGGCACGCCACTGCGTTTGACGGGTTATTCGCTCTGTTTTTCGCTTTCGCCAGCGAATCGCGCTCAGTGTGAATTAAGCTTAAGGGAAATCTTGGGCGAACTCCCGGCAAACTCCCCGATCGGAGGAAATGGCCTCTTTTTATCCTAAATTCTGACCAATCGCAATCCCCGATTCAAGTCCGCAGTGGGGACGTGAAGGGGTTGGACTGCCAGATGGATGTCGAAATTTTGGAGATAAGGGATTGTAAAAGGAAAGCTAATTTCCCTTTTTGTACTGTACAGTACAGTACATCATCACTAGAAATTAATTGTAAAATAAAATATGGATGTAGATACTGTAGTTTCCTCTTATTTTTGTAATGCAATTTGCTTTGTCATTTTTACATCTTCGAGATGCTAACAGATTATTATTAATTAATACAAAAAGAAATTCCATTACAAAATACGATGAGATACCCACAATTTGTATTAAACACGAAAGAACAAACACAACACTTTCTGCCATAACGTAAACAATAGACTAACAATTTACCCGTTATTTATCGCAGTCTGCTATTTTAAAAACCTTTTATTTCTACTCCAACCGTAGTGTTGAAAGAACGGAGTTTACTTGTTTCAATATTCGTTATATTGGGGTACAAAATCGTCAGTATATCTTAGTTGACCTAGGATACCAAAAATCTCATTCTCATAAATACAGTATAGTACATGTTACAGATTCATATTGTATTTACGATGAAACCAGTTAATAACTGCGCGTTATAATGAATAGAATATAAGTATATGTTAAAAAATTTTAGTATTGACCCTCAATTTACATGTTTAAAACATTGAATCTGTTGTTATCAGATAGTATGAACGTGTGTTCTTGTGGAATAATGAAATGTAGCGGGTGTTTTAATAACTTGCTAACAAACCCATGCTGGGCATTAAATAAGGCCCTTTTATCATTTGCAGGGAGAAACGAACTTAACTTTTTAGTTCGTTTCTCCCTGCAAGCGAGAAGAGGGCCTTTTTTTTAATGCCTAGCATAGGTTGGACCAGTCCGTAATGGAGGGTATTGGATAATGGAAACGTAGTCTGCAGACGGCTCTCATTTTCAACCTGTACTCAAAACTGGATTAGTCGAAGNTTTAAGAAACTTTTAAAAATTTAATTATATTGTAAAAGCTACTTTTGTGTTAGAATTTATCATGTTTTCTGGGTATAATTTCTCATACAGTACATTATATGATGGTAAAATTGCAAATTTCAATTTACTCTTATAAAAATTATAAAGAATGACTGTATCACACCATATTATGAAGTGAAGTGCCAAAAAGTTAGAAACAGCAGCACAAGCAATGTTCTTACCTTCTACTCACAGGGGAAATGCTTCGAGCTGGAACATTTGCATTTGACACCATAGGTATGATACTTATTGGTTATGTGAGAGCTCGGTTAGAGGCAGTGTAAAGGATTTATTGCCATTTCATCGTGGATAGATGTTGGAGCAAAAAGAATGGGTCACTCTATGAGAGGTGGCCAACACTTTTGGAATTTTTTGTGCAAGTATCAAGGATTTACCAGAAATACTCAAATTCTGGACAGACATCAGCAGCTTGTGCACAGTGTGGACACCCATGGCTAATGCAAGAACATGTCTGTCATTGGCTAACCATGCAACAAAGGGCAACTCTCTGTCAAATTACATCAGACTTCAACAGGGTTGCTACTGAACCCATCAGTCAACGCACTGTACAACATACACTACATTGCTTGGGGTTTGGCAGTCACTGACCCACTTTAGTGTCATTATTAACAACCAGGCATCAGACATGTGCATCACCTGGGCCAAACAACATCAAAATTGGACACTATGACCGGCACAGTGTTATGTGGTTAGATGAAACTCATTTTCAGCTCTTTTGAGCTGATAGTCATGTTTGTGTGTGGCAACAACCATATGAAACCATGAATCCATTGTCAGTAAGGTGTTGTGCAAGCTAATGATAGCTCTGTCCAGGTTTGAAATGTGTTCTATTAGCGTGAACAGGAACTAATGGTGAGTCTGCAGCTGACTTTCACAGTTGCAATGTATACTAATCTTGTGACATACTTTTTGCACTGTTTTATGCTTGCTATGTTCCCTGACAGTAATGGTTGGTACCAGCAGGATAATGCTACTCCCCGTAGGACACAGATGACACAACAATGGTTTGAGAGTATTTGACAGATTTTCAGCTATTCCCTTTTCTGCCTCGGTTGCCAGACTTGAACCCCATAGAACATTTATGGGATTCTGTGCAAACATTACTCAATGTCTTGCAGAACTATCCAACAAATGCAAACTGAATTATGGAGAACTATTGAACATGTCTNGCCTTAAAATCCAATGGCTAGACTAATGAGTGGTTAAGGTGGAAACTTTAACCACTACTAAAGGTCAAAAAAAGGAAGTTTTTGGTAATGGTCCATCCCAGATACATTGGGCTCCATACCTCAAAATCTGGTTGAACCCATAATTAGCTTGATAAAAAGGTGCTCTTAGTGACCACAAGATTCCTTAATCGACCTGAGCATTTGATTAGAAGAGGTTAGAGATTGAGAAAATAGTGAAATATACATAGATTGTGACAATTAATTGTATAGGGTAATGAGATCTAAGACATTAAAAGAACATGGATTATGATTTTGATTTTGTAATTCTCTTATTTTAAACTGTAATACTATAACTCTTTAAACATAAAATTGGTAAAAATGGGCTTAATCCATTCAAGATGAAATCAGTTGATGGTTAAATTGTTTGACTGGTTTTGTTATACAAATTTCCTTTGTAACGTGAGAGTTAAAAACAATTTTATTTCCAGGTATAAAGAAATTTTCAGAACTTAAAGAGTTAAGCTAAGTTTCTTGAAATTTATAGTGAAGTTATTCTGAATAGCAATTAGAATTTGGTCCACCATTTATTGAATTGGTGAAACCACTGAACACTGCACTACTGGTTCCAGGTTTACATGTGATCAATGGGCTGGCGGCATGGAGTTTTCTGGGTTTTCTTCATGAGCCTGTGTACCATGATCCATGTTAAATGTTGGTAGGTGAGGATACCAGAACACGAAATCAAAATTAACGTTCCAGCATATGCTGGTAGAAGTCGCTGGTGATGCTAAGATGTGTCTGGTTGGTACACTATTCAGTGTTGTGTACTGTACTGTACATTCTGCTGTTGTCTATCTGTGCAATATGGTGTACGGAAACTGCTGATATGTGTTTTAGGTGTTATCTTCATTTTAAATTACCAAGCTTTGAATGCAACTTTAAGAAACGCTGTAGGCACACCATCTATTTTTAAAAATAATATATCAGCTTTCATTTAGGTTCATCCACTGATCTCTCATTACAAATTACACCTACTGTAATTAGCAAAAACAATGTTGGTTGTATAATACCAACCCAACTTCCTTTACTGTTGGATCCCCGACTCTACTGATATTAAGTAACTTGTTTAATTTTCGTAATTTTGCATAATCAATCAGTATAAATAAAGTTAAGATTATATTATTTGAATCGTTGAATCACTGATCTGTTCCTATACACCTGCAAATGCAGGATTACGGAATTTAAAGAATTATCTAATTAGAATGAAGTTTCACCTAATCAGTCTTTATATTGAATTTCTATTTTATTACAAGGACATTACCAGAATTAGAAAACTAGTCTAAGATGTATCCATACAAGCAATCTTTTGAAATTTTATAGGAGTCTTTATAACAAACACATCATGATTTTTTTTAACTTTTTCTGTCCTGTGTGTACTAAGAACGTAATTTTAGCAACCCATAATGGGGCAGCTTTTTGGTAAAGCATGGAGCCTTATATATTCAACAGACCACCCTGAAAAATTCCTGGAGTTTTTGACCCATCTGGATTCCATTCCAGGTACTTCAGAGGTATAGGCTGACACCTTAACCACTGACCATATAGTTGTCACTCATTATGGTTTTGGGAAGCCTACAATGGGCTATTGAAAGATATGTCTAAGTCCCTTGGAAATTTTTAGTATCTGATTAAGCCTTAAAATCCAATGGCTAGACTAATGAGTGGTTAAGGTGGAAACTTTAACCACTACTAAAGGCCAAAAAAAGGAAGTTTTTGGTAATGGTCCATCCCAGATACATTGGGCTCCATACCTCAAAATCTGTAATTGATAAAAAGGTGCTCTTAGTGACCACAAGATTCCTTAATCGACCTGAGCATTTGATTAGAAGAGGTTAGAGATTGAGAAAATAGTGAAATATACATAGATTGTGACAATTAATTGTATAGGGTAATGAGATCTAAGACATTAAAAGAACATGGATTATGATTTTGATTTTGTAATTCTCTTATTTTAAACTGTAATACTATAACTCTTTAAACATAAAATTGGTTAAAATGGGCTTAATCCATTCAAGATGAAATCAGTTGATGGTTAAATTGTTTGACTGGTTTTGTTATACAAATTTCCTTTGTAACGTGAGAGTTAAAAACAATTTTATTTCCAGGTATAAAGAAATTTTCAGAACTTAAAGAGTTAAGCTAAGTTTCTTGAAATTTATAGTGAAGTTATTCTGAATAGCAATTAGAATCTGGTCCACCAGTTGTCGAATGGGTGAAACCACTGAACACTGCACTACTGGGGCCATATTCTGGTCACTGTCTCTGGTCTATCGTCTCTCGCAAGCCGGTCGCTGATTGGCTAATCACTTGGATTAGCCAATCAGCGACCGGTTTGTGAGAGACGAGAGACGGTGACCAGAATATGGCCCCTGGTTCCAGGTATGCATGTGATCAATGGGCTGGCGGCATGGAGTTTTCTGGGTTTTCTTCATGAGCCTAATACTGGCTTCTATTTAGCCAGTTTTTTGGATGATCTGTCAAGGAGACATCCTCTTGGCAATTGTCTTTTTATTGCATTGCCTTATCCTAGTGTTTTTCAATCTTTTTCTAATAGTGACACTCTCAACTTGGTATTTCATTTTTTTTTTTTTTATCAATGCAGAGTTATTGTGCTTTGTGTGCTTTTAGTAATACATATAAGAAATATGTTATTGCACTGTTCAGCACTGTATTTTGCAGCACTCCTAATGTAAATAATTAACAGTTTTGTAATGCATAGTTTAAATATAAAAGCTGAGAACAACTTACTTTCATATTAAAAAGTGCCATGCAGCTTTATTTAATAAAACTGACTGTTGACCNTATTAAAAATAATGTGTTCTATTAGCGTGAACAGGAACTAATGGTGAGTCTGCAGCTGACTTTCACAGTTGCAATGTATACTAATCTTGTGACATACTTTTTGCACTGTTTTATGCTTGCTATGTTCCCTGACAGTAATGGTTGGTACCAGCAGGATAATGCTACTCCCCGTAGGACACAGATGACACAACAATGGTTTGAGAGTATTTGACAGATTTTCAGCTATTCCCTTTTCTGCCTCGGTTACCCCATAGAACATTTATGGGATTCTGTGCAAACATTACTCAATGTCTTGCAGAACTATCCAACAAATGCAAACTGAATTATGGAGAACTATTGAACATGTCTGGATTGAAATACCTGTGCAACAACTCAAACACTTCATAGAATCTATGCCACATCATAAATTCGCAGTTATATAGGCTCAGGAAGGAGCTACATATTATTACGTAGGTGTCTCTAATTTTTTGGCACTTCAGTTTATATATTATAACGGATATATTATATTATATATTCCATTGTTATATATAAACTAAGTTTCATAACAGATAAATAATTAAAATAAAGACCATTTGTTGAACTGCTTACAATGAGTTTTACTTGCATCAAATTGACGTAGAGGTTTGGAGGATATACTTTATCACCTCTGTTCCTTATGGATAGATGCCCATGTATACAGTCTACTCTTCATACTAATGGTTGTCATCTGATATTTTCAAGTATTGTATTTCTATTCTATGTAATTAATCCAGAATCATTTGTATACTATATAACTTCTTAGTATGTGTCTATTGCGACATGAATAACTCAAATCTGAGTACTATGGGTAGAACTGAAGAGCCAATTCTTTCTATAGTATAAATTGCTCTATTGTTCCTGAAACCCATTATAAGTTATTTGAAAATTAAGACTTAAATTTTGTTCGAGGAGTGCCTAAAGAATTTTATCTCAGATAATACGCATACAATTTTAGAACTAATCAACCATTTCACCCTGCAAACATTGAGTGGCATTTTTCCCGTGTTCATTGTGGGTTCGGCCAGGCTCATAATGGCGCTGAATGATGAGGGACGAGACATGATGTCTATATCTAGGGTTGTCTGGTGGATTCAATTCTGGGTATTCCATAACAGTAGGCAGATTCATTCACAGCTTTGGCTATCCAAAAGTTAAATGCTCAACATGGGCTTGAACTTGCAACCTTGAGATTAAGAGTTTCATGCTCTACAAACTGAGCTATACAGGTTGTGAGGCATATTGTACAGCCTCTGGTCAATTTGATGAAGGTTTAATTTGATGCATTATGAAAGAAAAATCATAGGAATGAAATTATTGTTTAATAAAACATTGATAGCTTTTTGTGTGTTCATTTTGAAATAAGAAGAATTAATTTTATTTTCTTGATTAGATGAATGTTTTCGTATGATAAATACCAATAATTTACATGTATTTTAAATCATTTTTAAGTTTTTAAATTATTACTTGCTTGCATTAAAAATAAATTAATATTTAAGAAACTTTTAAAAATTTAATTATATTGTAAAAGCTACTTTTGTGTTAGAATTTATCATGTTTTCTGGGTATAATTTCTCATACAGTACATTATATGATGGTAAAATTGCAAATTTCAATTTACTCTTATAAAAATTATAAAGAATGACTGTATCACACCATATTATGAAGTGAAGTGCCAAAAAGTTAGAAACAGCAGCACAAGCAATGTTCTTACCTTCTACTCACAGGGGAAATGCTTCGAGCTGGAACATTTGCATTTGACACCATAGGTATGATACTTATTGGTTATGTGAGAGCTCGGTTAGAGGCAGTGTAAAGGATTTATTGCCATTTCATCGTGGATAGATGTTGGAGCAAAAAGAATGGGTCACTCTATGAGAGAGGTGGCCAACACTTTTGGAATTTTTTGTGCAAGTATCAAGGATTTACCAGAAATACTCAAATTCTGGACAGACATCAGCAGCTTGTGCACAGTGTGGACACCCATGGCTAATGCAAGAACATGTCTGTCATTGGCTAACCATGCAACAAAGGGCAACTCTCTGTCAAATTACATCAGACTTCAACAGGGTTGCTACTGAACCCATCAGTCAACGCACTGTACAACATACACTACATTGCTTGGGGTTTGGCAGTCACTGACCCACTTTAGTGTCATTATTAACAACCAGGCATCAGACATGTGCATCACCTGGGCCAAACAACATCAAAATTGGACACTATGACCGGCACAGTGTTATGTGGTTAGATGAAACTCATTTTCAGCTCTTTTGAGCTGATAGTCATGTTTGTGTGTGGCAACAACCATATGAAACCATGAATCCATTGTCAGTAAGGTGTTGTGCAAGCTAATGATAGCTCTGTCCAGGTTTGAAATGTGTTCTATTAGCGTGAACAGGAACTAATGGTGAGTCTGCAGCTGACTTTCACAGTTGCAATGTATACTAATCTTGTGACATACTTTTTGCACTGTTTTATGCTTGCTATGTTCCCTGACAGTAATGGTTGGTACCAGCAGGATAATGCTACTCCCCGTAGGACACAGATGACACAACAATGGTTTGAGAGTATTTGACAGATTTTCAGCTATTCCC
>NW_019384979.1:569856-594897 GCF_000671375.1 Centruroides sculpturatus | reverse complement strand
TATTAAAAATAATGTGTTCTATTAGCGTGAACAGGAACTAATGGTGAGTCTGCAGCTGACTTTCACAGTTGCAATGTATACTAATCTTGTGACATACTTTTTGCACTGTTTTATGCTTGCTATGTTCCCTGACAGTAATGGTTGGTACCAGCAGGATAATGCTACTCCCCGTAGGACACAGATGACACAACAATGGTTTGAGAGTATTTGACAGATTTTCAGCTATTCCCTTTTCTGCCTCGGTTACCCCATAGAACATTTATGGGATTCTGTGCAAACATTACTCAATGTCTTGCAGAACTATCCAACAAATGCAAACTGAATTATGGAGAACTATTGAACATGTCTGGATTGAAATACTTGTGCAACAACTCAAACACTTCATAGAATCTATGCCACATCATAAATTCGCAGTTATATAGGCTCAGGAAGGAGCTACATGTTATTACGTAGGTGTCTCTAATTTTTTGGCACTTCAGTTTATATATTATAACGGATATATTATATTATATATTCCATTGTTATATATAAACTAAGTTTCATAACAGATAAATAATTAAAATAAAGACCATTTGTTGAACTGCTTACAATGAGTTTTACTTGCATCAAATTGACGTAGAGGTTTGGAGGATATACTTTATCACCTCTGTTCCTTATGGATAGATGCCCATGTATACAGTCTACTCTTCATACTAATGGTTGTCATCTGATATTTTCAAGTATTGTATTTCTATTCTATGTAATTAATCCAGAATCATTTGTATACTATATAACTTCTTAGTATGTGTCTATTGCGACATGAATAACTCAAATCTGAGTACTATGGGTAGAACTGAAGAGCCAATTCTTTCTATAGTATAAATTGCTCTATTGTTCCTGAAACCCATTATAAGTTATTTGAAAATTAAGACTTAACGATACTTAATTAAGTACATAATCATTAAATAAATAAAAGTTTGTTATTTCTGTGAGTATCAAGTTCAAAGTTTTTTAATTAAAGTAAATTAAAGCATAATAAATACCTTATATAATTCTGTATAAAACATTTAATTATGTACAAATATTACAACAAATTTACACAATATCAAGTATCTGTTACCATCTCTTCAACTTTTTCTGCCATTTCCTGTAATTCTTCAGTTTTCACTGCTGACGATTCTTCCAAATCTTTCAATTCAGTTTTCTGTCGATGCTCGAGTAGTATTTCTATCTCTTCAAGAGGTGTTCTTATTCTCAATCCTTTTTCCATCATGGTGTCCAGAATTTCTTGTATGTCTGTTGGAAAACACTTAATACCATCCATGTAAATTACCTATACAAAATCAATATAAGAATAAATATCCAAGAAATAAACAAATATTAAATTCAATATATAAAAAAAATGATAATAACTAGACAGGGTAAATGTACTTTTTAAAGATCTCAAAGAAGCATGAAAATACAGTACATTTCACAAATCAAAAAATTTTTCTCCTCTCAGTATGGTGTTTAACCACAATCACTAAAAATAACCTTAAGAAAACTGTTAAAATTAGTCATATGACATCATAGAAAATTGACAATCATGTGGGTGATAGAAATTTATCCTAAAGGAAGGGATTAAACCACCTTCCATCTGGCAACCAGTATCTTTTTGTTACTTATATGGTTTGGATGCTACTGGGGATCTTTTGCAGAAAGAGTTCTGTAATTCCTGCAGCAGACAGAGACAACCTTCCAATTGGGTGATTTTTCAGGACAGAGAAGTACCGATGCACTAGGGTTGGTCTTTTGAAGGAAAAGACTTGTTGATCTTGAAGAAAAAGATGCTTGTCCTTGGGAGCATGGGTTTTTAACAGGGCTGTGGAGTCAGAGTCGTGGAGTTTTGGTGTTTTAGCCAGAGTCGGAGCCAGAGTCGTCAAAAAATCCGCTGACTCTGACTCCCTTTTACTTACCAGCTTGTTAAGTATATGAAACGGATTCGGAGTCGGATGGTAAGGAAAAATCAGAGTCGGAGTCGGCAGATTTTTACATGACTCCACAGCCCTGGTTTTAATCAATTTCTCTCCTATGCACATTAGCTATGTGTGTCCCTCTCCTGATTCTTCCCTGTTCTGGTGTTAAAAGCCAAATTCAGATTGCAGAGAAGATTGACATCTTCCTTATCTCAATACCTGACCCAACTCTTCTCAAAGTGTTTAATTACAACTTCCTCAAACAACGATTTGTAATTGTGGAAATATGATGTTTTCCTTCTCATTTGGGTGATGCAGCTGTGACTAAAAAGTTTCAAGCTGTAATTTGACACAATAAAGCACTCTCCCTTTTGTTTTCCTTACATTTAACAGAGTGGAAGGTAAAAATCTCTTGTTTTAATTTCTCTCCTCCTATCTTTTAACCCACCAAACTTTCTCTTAAAAACACATTTCTTTTCTGTTTCTTAAACTATTCAATTGAAAGAAATAATTTACATTTCTATCTTTCTATGATAATAAATGAGAAAGAAAATAAAAATAAAAAGTGAGGGGTTCAGACTTCATACTTGTATATGGGACACCCCAGAAATTGTTCTGAAAAATGTTTAAAAATTTGTCAAGCATTTTGCCAATTTTAAATTTTTTTTGCCACTTCAAATTATTTATCACCGGTTTTACTTACTAATTAATTTAGGTGCTGGTAATCAGCTTGGAATCTGGAAAGCAAAGTAACACGTCAAGCTGTCACTTAGAAATACAAATCATTTTTGAATAATTTTTTAATGAATACTTCCAAAAAACACATTTGATCACAATGCTTAAACAGTATTTCACATGTTCTATCATGTCAAAATTTTTATGCTTTATCTACTGAAAAAAAATCAAAAAAATTTCCCGTCAGTCAATAAAAAATCCCCAATCTGGAAATGCTGGGTGGCATTGCATGAAAACAGCTTTTGATTCTAGGCTCACATCCTGCTTTCCTGTCGTAACTTGTTGCATGACATCACGGCATTGCTAGGTGTGTGGTGCATGGACTCCCATCATATGGGTGCTTGATATTTTGATATTTTTCTTCAGGTGTACTTTGTGATTCAATTTCAGGCTAAATGTCAATATAAGTGGACTAGGGTTTTTATTGCCAGCATTATGTTTTTATCACCACTTTAACAAAAATATTGCCATGTGGCGATTTTTGGCACTATGCGGTACAGCCTTGGGACACCTTGTACATTTGAACACCTATTCTTTAATTATGATCATGTTATATTAAGACTAACACAGAAATTAAATTTAAAAAAGTTACCTTTGCCCAAGGGCACTGTTTAATAGCTTGATAGAACACAGCTTTAGTTCTTCTCATATCACCTTGCTGCAACTGAAATTAACATTTTAGATACTTATTATCATGAATTTAAGCATTTTATTTAAAAAATATGATTTAAAACTGAACTTTGTAAGCTTAAGTGTTTAATAACTTTTTTTTAAAATAAAATCTCATTTTTCTCTACAATTACATATCTAAAAGCTAGATTAACATCATATAGAATTAAAGTAATTTTGCATAATTATATTTTATCCCAAGATATTCAGGATAACCCAGGAAGACCAGATCAATCTGATTTTCTGAAATTTTTAGAATTATTTAATTAGATGACCAGATTACCTGTCAGTCTACCACTGTAGGGATGTGGAGTTGAATCCATGCAACCAAAAAAACCTTTAAAATTTTATTGTCTCAACATTTTGAGACTCCTGAACCCAAAAAAGTCAAAACACAGAAAAAACCATTTTGTGAATTGATGTGTGCACATGTGTGTATCAACATCTATTTTGTTTGATCTCTCAGGATAGGATAAAGATTAAGATACAAAATTTGACATGGAAACTTGTATATTAGGGACAATTTCTGTAATTTACTTAATTAAGCCCATTAAAATTTGCCCATTTCTAGCTTAAAAATAACCTGGCTTTCAGATATACAAGTGTTGTCAAAATTTCTGGATAATTATATAAATTACTTTTCTAGTGAGTATACTTATTTGACAACTTACCTCAAATCTTATATACATTCTCCACAGCAAAACAGAATGCGACAGTTTTGACATTGTAGCAGCTTTTTCAAATAAAGAACGAATTTTCCAACTCAAACCAGTTTCAGAAATACCTGTAAATTATACAAATCCATTAAAATACACAAGTTTCACTCAATATATAATTACCACATGGAACAGGTGAAAGAGTACAAAAACAAAATGACTATTGAACTCTCATTCAAAAGCAATTTCATATCAGATTATAGAGCAATAAATATCAATTCTAACTAACAGAATTCAATTCTATTGTCCTGAATTAAAAAGAAAACAAATAACAATTTTATCAAATTGCATACAGACAATTCGTTCTCAAATTTTACATATTTATTATTATTATTATTATCATCATCTCCAATAAAAGTATGCAAAAGTATGTAATATAATATATATTTCATACTGAGCAGCTCTCACACAGTTTTTTGATTTGAACATGAAAAGGAACAAAACAAACAATACACCTTTAACAGTAGGTAATGTTTTAAGAAAATTTAACAGTTTTGACTCAATTAATGTGACATTTTCAAGTATGAAAGGATTGGCTCAATTAGATAAGACAATCTTCCAAGGGTGTGCTTTACAAAAGGATTTTCTGTGGAAAACTGGCTCCTATTTAGACACACATAGGAATCTCATATAACTCTATGCAGATAACTTGTTAGTCAAAAGTGAACTCGTGACCCGTGTTAAGTATAAATGAACCTATGATAGTGTGGGATATTAATCTTTCCACTATGCACTGATGTGATAGTTAAAGGCTGGACTTTTAGGTGCAAAAAAGATGTGGGAAGACGACTGAAAAGGGGCAGAAATAAATGCAAAAATTTACATTTCAGAAAACACAATTAATTTTATTCAAATGAAAATCTGTTGTAATACATGATATTTATCACTTTGATATGTTTCTCTATAAAGTTCATTTTCTTGTCTTCTAACAATGATCATTTATGGAGAACAATCTTTCTACTTCTACAGAAACAAGTGGAGCAAAACGTGTTTTATTTATTAATTTAAAATAATTAAGGTCGATTTTTGTTCTTTGGGATTAACAATTTTTATCCAATTTATAGTTAAACACGAATAGACTTACAAATAATTGTTATACAGATACATATTTCCCATTATATTATTTCATTATGGGGTCCTTATAGCAAGTTGAGATTTACTCATTTATTATGTCAGGATGACACCAGTCAGATTCAAATTCTGAGAATTTCAGACTCCAGTTTAGGGACTTGGAGATTTTTCCTTTCCTGTGGCAAGGACATGACTTCCAGAACAGAGATCAACTCTGTTTTCTTTTAATAAATTTAATTTATTCTAGTTAAACTCAATTGATATACATTATAGAAGTTTCTGTTTTGTGTATTCCCATGAACAGTATTACAAAAAATTATCTGTGAGAGATCTCAAGAGTTTGATGATTTGAAGAGTCTAGGTTTAGGATCATAACTACATGAAAGATGAATAAAAGAAAATGAATTAGTTGGGCAAGAAAATTGGTGAGAACATAATTTTCTTTCGTACAATTCCCTTAGAACTTTCTCTCTTTCTTGATTTGAGGACTACACTGGCAGCAAGAATAACTGTATATAAAGTATTTAGTTGACTATTAAAAACTGACCATCATGAAAACCAACCATTGACTTCTTGACTTATTTTTGATTATTATACTTCTCGTGAAAACTTGCAAACTCTTTTTGGTAGATAGTTGATTTGCTTCACTATTAGACTGGATCCTGAAACTGTGTTCAGGAAAGTTATCGCACCTGCATCTTCTCTCTATCGAGTTATATATTTTATATTTTCTGTCTCAATCGCAGGCATTGGAGTTCAATTACTTCTATTAGGCAAAACATCCATTGGTT
This sequence comes from Centruroides sculpturatus, assembly GCF_000671375.1. Classification (NCBI taxonomy): domain Eukaryota; kingdom Metazoa; phylum Arthropoda; class Arachnida; order Scorpiones; family Buthidae; genus Centruroides; species Centruroides sculpturatus. The sequence goes on along the minus strand of NW_019384979.1, from coordinate 588,981 downwards.
TTAATCAATTTATATGATTTTGTGGCTCATATTCATTTTCCAAAGATATTCCTTTTGTTTCTAAACAACTAAACTATTATTTTTTAACCTACTTATTTTTTCCAATGATTTGTGCATCCATGACTTACATGGATGCACAAATCATTGGATATTATGTATATTCATGATCATCTGCAAATTCCTCAAAGCTCAAAACATCTAACCTATAATTATTTTCTTGTGCTATTAGCAAGTGAACTGACTGTTTGGACTCTCAACTAATTAGTTTAGGTTATCGTAAGTTAAAATTTATTATTATTTTCTTTTATTAAAAAGCTGTATGCATTCTTCTCATTGTTTATTTTGTTAGAAAATATAAGAAAATAGATCTATGTCTCATGTTTTGTTTTCTGTGTTGTCTATCAAACTTTATCTCACTGATAATGATAAAGAAATTCAAATTATAAGCACTCTTCCTCCTCCTAAGCATGATTAATAAACAAATCATCTATCTTAATTAATCTACTTATATATATATTGTTCTTTACAATAAATACATGTACTTATATTATTAAAAATAATTATAACAATTAAAAAGTATACTTACATAAGTTATCAAGCTGCTCTACATTATATAGTTTAAAATATCTCTTTAATTCGGCAATAATAGCAAACAACCATTGCATTAATGAAACTTTTGATTCTTGTTTTAGAGTTTTGGTAAAATATCTGAAATATAAATGAAAATTGTGTAAGTTTTCCTATTTTCAAATATTAGAGATTTACTCTATATCATACCTTCGAAAATAATTGGCAATTCCAGAACCGACTTCTAAGTCCAAAAATAACCATAAAAAATAGGGATTTTCAGGAAAAGTATCAAGTGTTTTTGATAAAATTGGCCGGATTTTCTTCAGTGAAACAATTGCTATTGAAGAATGGAAGGTATACAACTGCAGATATGATGCAAATATTGCTTCTATTTCCTTTCTGGTAATATAAAAAAAAATATTTATATATATTATATTGAATACCTTTAATTAGATTTCAAATTCACTAGAAAATAATTTGAAATCTAATTAAAGGACTCCAGTTTACAGGTATGTATCACTTAACAACAAGGATAATTCCAAGATAAATGTTAACAAATCATCATAAAATATACTTAAACAAAGGTTTATATGTTATTTAGTTTAGACTATGGTATAATGGTATATAATATGGTATAGTCTAAGGCATAGTGGTATATAATTTGGTTTAGACCACGATTAGGCAAACTACAGCCAGTGACACTGTTTTATGTGGTCTGCACACAAGTTTAATAATTTTATTAATAAAATGTTAAATACATAATCAGTACATGCTTTGGAACATTAGAAAATCAGCAATCTTGTACTCTACATATGTTCACACTTAGATTTAGACTGTGATTGTGAATGCTATCAGTTGATTGGTATTCAATTAGGTGATAGAACTCACAATCATCTGACTTGTGTCCACTAGAGACTTTACAGTTATCCACGTGGCTCCTGAGAAAAAGATTGCCCACTCCTGGTATAGACGATGGCCTAGTAGTACAAACTATATATGGTATAAAATACTGATATAGGATATAAGTAACACAATAATAAGTATTTATGTATCTAAACTTAAATTTTATGATATATTTCATTCCACAAACGTTTTATACACACTTTATGTGGTTTTACATGACTGGCTACCCAGTAGGTTTGTTTGTGCATTAATGCATTGCACAATGTCCTTATGCATGCTATTTTCAGCTATATTTTAATCTCATATGACCTCAGTTAAGTGATACATGCCTGTATTTAAAAACACTTAAATATACTTACTTATAACAATTATCATTGGATGAATTAGCTAATACTTTGATAATATTTTCATACAAATTTTCTACAGTTGAGATTCCGCAAGTTAGATATTGAAAATACGCAAAACACGAGATTCTTGTTGCTAAATCCGAAGGTTTCACAAATTCATCACTATTTTCTGTCATACTGTTTGTTTTTAATTCTATAATCCTCTGAAATCCACTTCGAGCCTTCAAAATTGTCGTTGCTGGAATTTCTGTTAAACTTTTTACACACTTAGATACATATGGATAATCCATTCCTAAGAAGCACAGCATGTAAAGTGACTTAGCCTTCTTTTCTTCTGCTACTTCTAATTTACCTATTCCAAAACTAACTATTGAATGTATTCCTAATTGCAGCTCAACATAAGTCTGTACAAATTTCCATAAACTAGCTTCATTTATCTGAAAGGTATTACTTAAAGAAATTGCTGTCTGAAAGACATTTTCTGACTCTTTAAATTTTCCATCCAACCATTCCAGTCTAGCATATTCTTGCCACAGATCTAAATTATTTCGATTTATTTCTTCCTTTAATAAATTTTTAATAAGTTTTTTAATTTTCTTCAACTCTTGCTTATAGTTAGATTTGTCAGCAGTGTTTTGAAGTTGTCTAATATTAAACTTGATCCAATGAAATGTCAAAAACTGTTTGTAGTCAAAAGAAAATAATTTAATGGACTGCTCGAATAATCGATTTATTAAAGATATAAATCTCTGTTGATTCGTTAGAAGTGTTAAATTAGCATGATAATCTGTACAACCAAATGAAGACATTTCATTATGTAAAAATGGATGTACTTCTGCTGGACTTTCGATAAATATTTGGTTTAAAAAGTCTTTATTGCAGTAAGGCGTCCTATTGTAATCTTCAAATTTCACTCCTAGAAATCTAAGAAATTGAACAATCAACAGGAATTTCAGCTTTTCAGATTTTAAAGAAAACAACGCATCACTGACATCATCAACCAGAATTGACCTATCCGGATCTTCACAGTCATCTTCCTTGTTTTCTAGATTTGGACTCCAAGGCAGCCAGTGATGCTGTTCGCGTAAGTTTTCAAATTCAATCCATACGTGAGACTTTGAACTGGCATTTTCTAGAATTTCTTCTTCCTTCAAATTAATATCTAATAATCATAACAATAAGAAAAGTATTTTTTAAAATAAAGATATGTGTTAAGATTAATAATAATTATCAGCAACAGTTTATGATGAAAATTGACCATAAAAACTAGTCAAATTTGATTATTTTTATTAATAAATCAAGATAATATAAAAGTTATTGTAAATTAATTAAATTCATTAATACTAAATGGAATTATTGAAGATGAAATTTAGTTTTTGGAAGTTTTTTGTGATTTGATTTGAAAAGACTAATTTTAATGTTAAAATATGATTTTCAGACAATTCATATAATAATAATAACTTAAAGATATGCAGCCAGAAAATAATCAGTGTGTTTGTATAATCTGTGATGGAATCATGAACATTGATGAAATGGTTGGGGTGCAGGTCGGCTTAAGATCTATTTTGTAATATATAGGATCTAAGTTGCATCCTAAGCTTGACTTTTGCTAAATAAGACATAAAGTAATGTTGAGATATATATTAGAACACCTTAATTTTGCTGAGAATTATATATTTTAAACACAAACGCTTTCAACCTGATTAACAGGCCATCCTCAGGTCTAAAAAAACGAAAATGGAACAGATACGTTCCATGTATAGAATATAAATATTTAAATCAAAATTTAGAACAAAAATTTTAAAAATATACAAGAGAAACGGAATAAAATATAAAAATAACACAAAATAAAATTAAAATATACAAGAGAATATATAAAAATAACACAAAATAAACTAAAAAATAAAAAATATAATAAATCTTCCAATAAACTAATTCTAGCTTGAGTTTTCAGTGAACTTTTTAATCATGTANTTGACTAGAGATTTACAAGTGGACAAACTCACAAGTAAGATTTATTGGATTTAGACTTAGGTAAAATTCTACCTGCAATCCTTATGTGCACCGTTATGGCCGTCGTGACTAATCGTTTTCCCAACGGACTTTTACGTGTGTTCAAGAACTACCGTGAATCAAGAACTAGGGAAGTTAAACAATCAATGGTTTCCCTCCGGCAGGAGTCTGAACAGTCGCGACCGCTGCCGTGACGGTGCACAAAGGTAAAATTGCAATGTTCATTTAATAAATCTTATCTTAAATTAAATGTTATAAATAATGCGTTATAATGATTAAAATTCATATTAATTTGTTGTGTTTACTGTATTTAGGGATTGTGTCCCTTTTTATCTTGATGAGTGTTGGATGGGTTTCCTAGTAAAGCAGGCATTAATATGATCAGATAAACCAACTGACGACGTGGCCCGTTTTCAAATAAAATGGGCTGTTGTTGGTTTGGTTATCTGGCTATGTTAAAGCCACTTTGTAACATAATGCACCTGTCGCTCGTTACCTAGTCCCAGAGATGGCCGGATGGGCAAGTGGTCGAGGTGGCATCTTACCTCTTCGAGGGACTCAGGATTGAATCCGGACAGGTCGAAAAAGCCCCTGGAATTTTTTGGGTGTTGGTTCGCCCAGACGTGTTGGGCCGGGACCTTTGACACTGGGTCGAATAGGCTAAAAGATGCTCTCTTAGTGTCCATAGAGTGGAAAGACTTAAAACACCTAGTCCAGGGATGGTGTACAGTACCTCTGGCCTCTTCTGACTTCTAGATTTATCCTGAATCTTATAATCGAGATGGGTTGATAATGATAAAATTATTATTATTATTATTATTAACATTAAGTGCAGAGTCCAAATGGTTAGGAGTTGAAAATTGAAATTTAGTACACAGGCTACACCATGAGAATGTAGACAAAGAACAGACTTTCTGAAATTTCCCCTGCAGGGGAGAGGGTAAAGGATTACTCTGACTTCTGATTTTACTGTACTATCTTAAATGTGGTTTTTTTGAGAAATCGAAGATGTTTTCAGACCCATCTAAAAATTCTCTAATTAGTCTTGGAAGAGGGTGAACCTAATTCTTGCACCTGGTAAAAAAAGGGGATAATCTAATAATCTTAATTTTTGCTATTGTTACTTTTTGCCTGAACAACACCGGGCTCATCTGCTAGTCATTTTATATTTTAAAGTTGAATTTTGCTCTTATGAATTAATACTTATGGAAATATGTTTTCATTTTCTTTTTTCCTCATTGGTGTTGATCTGTATGTATATATTGAGGGTGCAATGACAATGACTAAGAGAAACTTCTCATCCTTGGGTTTTGATTGGCTTTGATTTAAATATTTATATTCTATACATGGAACGTATCTGTTCCATTTTCGTTTTTTTAGACCTGAGGATGGCCTGTTAATCAGGTTGAAAGCGTTTGTGTTTAAAATATATAATTCTCAGCAAAATTAAGGTGTTCTAATATATATGTTTACTTGCTGAGCGCTTTTAATGTTGTAATGTTGAGAGATGAAAACTGTATTTCATATACTGCAAATTGCAGTAATTTCAACTGTAACATCAATTAAAAAAGATCCAAAATGAAAAATTAGTTGCAGGCCCTTTACATGCGACAGAAACACAATAGAGCTTATAACAGTTGACTGCAGTTGTGTTTGTGTTCCTATGTGTTATGGCATGAGGACACACTAAGACTTCAACTTATATTTTGTATTGTCTTCAAATTATACTAGAACTTGCTAATCTGTCCCTTTCTTGCACAGAGGTATAACTGCCTTGGATTACTGAGAGTGAATTAATCTAAAGTCTGCCTAATGGTAATGAATGTTGTGATCTGTTCAGTACCAATTATTCTGAAGACAGGTGGAGAAATAATACAGTACACCGACACGCAATACCATGTACACTGTACAGAATGAAATCAAGAAAACAATGTATGACATGACTAACATTTTCACAAAACAGAAATGCAGAAGAGATCACACTGGAAATATACCAGATAATTGACAGACTGGTTAGCAAGAGTGTACTTTACATACTTTACATGATACCAACTACTTAAATAATTTTTTAAAATATATGTTAAATAAATTTTTTGCTTAAGTATTAGATTATTAAATTGTTTAAATTTAAATACCTATTGAGGATTCGTTTCTGTGAAAAGTTAATTTCTTCTCCATAAAGACTTTATCCCACCCGGGGGCATTTTCTTCTCCAAACCGCGGTGCACCGCTATCCCAGAAAGGTTCAAAAAAAGTCTTGAGGTCCTCTTCTGTCGTTTCTTTGGGGAGAACTCTTGGACGAAACATATTAAACTCAATTAAGGCTTGAAATGTTGCTATGGCCTTTTCTGTATAACCGCACTGATTTAAAAATGTACAGTACTGGAAGAAAATATCTGTATAAATCAAAGTTTAGTAATTATATTAATGAAATATTTTTATTAATAGAAAAATTTACATAAAATATTTAACTTTTAATATTAATCAAATCAAATATCTAACATAATAAAAAATACATTGGCCTCATTCAATAGCATGAAATGTCTTCATAGAAGCAGATTTCATGTCACTGAATTGATTACTCCGTCATCAAATGTTTACTTAGAAGTCTGCTGTTACACAAACATTTGATGATGGGCTAGTAACAACTCTTTCTCCAAGTATGCCACTAAATCAATAGATTTGTACCCTATTATATCTTAAGTATTAAATATGTACACATGTACTGATGAGATCACAGTAATGAACTGTTGCAGATACAGCTTGTCTGTAGAGACAAAACCTTTATTCAAATTAATAGTAAATAATTAAATTGCAAGTACAGAGTCTGCAACTGAATTATTTACCAACATATCCAGTCAGACCATCCCTGAAAAATTCTGGGAAAGTTTACCTGGATTTAATCATAGATCTCAGATTTCCCTGTTAGTTTTATTTATTAATATTTTTAAAACTACAATTTTAAGTGATTGTATAAAATTCATTTTATCAAAATATGTATTAAACTCACCCAAAATGGTCTCTTCTAAATTCTTAGACGGCTGATGAGATTGAAATGTTCCCGACAAGATTTTATTTAATGTTTCGATGCATTTTATATACAGTTTACAAGTCCGTGAGACTGTAAAATATGACAGGTGTGACTGGACAAAAAGTATGTACTGCTGCCAGAGATATGTATTATTAGGATGGTAGAACAATAACTGCTTCCATTCATTTAGAAGTTTATCTATTTCCCATAGATCTTGACAGATTTCAAGTTTCAAAATTGCAAGAGGTAAAGAATTTGGAATATGAGTTAATGCTTTTTCTATAATGGAAACTTTCTTTTCCAAGCATCCACTTCTTTGTGAGTATTTCATCTGTTCTTTGCTAGTAACATCATCTTGAAAGGCAACAAAATCTATCCATTTTTGCTCATTGGTTGGATCTTCTCTTAAGGCTTTATTAAATTCTTCAGTTTTTGCATATAAATACTGCTCTACAGCAGATCTGTAAGAGCTACCACTTAAATCATCACCACCACTTCCAGCTTCTTTACTAACTGAAGCTTTTCCTTGAATATATAATTCGGTGGCAGAATCGTATATTCCAAGAGAATTTATTTGTGTATTATCAATTTTAGAAGCTGTTTTTAATTCATTTATCGACAGTTCAATAGGAATATAAGGCTTGGCATCATGAGTATCAATTATTAATGGTTTTGATAAGTCTAAAATATCATTGTTTTGTAGCATTTCTGTTTTATTTTTCTTCCAATATCGTGCTAATTTCTTCTTCTTCCTCTTTAAAGAGTTAATGATCATTCTACTTTCTTCAAATTCTGTTAAACCAAGCGGAATTTTATTATCACTGAAATATGTTGCCGTGTGTTTATGATAGAAAGTATTAAAAGCAAGATTTTGTTTGTCAGATTTGCAATCGATGCGATAAGCATGCTCAGGTGCAAGTCCAGTCTCCTCAATGAATATTTTCTTTGATAAAATTTCATAAACACTTTCTGCAGGCCTGAAAATTAATTAAATATTAGAAATAATTTTAGATATTTATTACAATTTATGATATAAATTTTATTCTAACCTTCCTCCTAAATCTTCTACCCTCGATGATTTTGTTCTCTTATGCTTTTTATGTTTCTTTTTAGATGAAGACTTCGACTCCTTCTTTGACTTTTGATACTTTGTTGTAGATTTTTCGGTCTCAGCTTCCTTAACATCACATTCTTCTTTCTTAATTTCATCTTCACTTATTTGAACAGTTCTGAAAGTATAAAAATGGTTACTTTAGATCCCAAAAAGTCAATAAAATCATATAAATCAAATTAAAATAAAGCATAAAACCTTTACTTAGTATAGATACAAATACTTGGATATTAATTAAATTCAGGCTTATCTTGTTCCTGTTATTAGTATTTTCTACTAGACTATCACCAAGCTGTAAAATTTTGTTTTAAATTCTTGAATTTGATACCTCGAGATAGTCCACTATTCTTTATTTATTATTTATATCATGGTGTTATTTTATTAGGAAGCTTCACATACTTGTACAACAACTCAAGTTAAGGTCTAATGTAAATATAACAAATGAAGTAAAAAATAACTGATGTTTAATCAGTTTATTTAAATCAGAATTTATAACATTTTTTCAAGTTATAATGCTAGCTTTCATTAAATTATTAATATAATTTAGCCTGAAAGTACACAATGGCAATAGATGTTAGTAAAATAGAACCTCACTAACTCTGACATTACGAAATTCCAGTTAAATCAAATAGAATGTCTGGCAACATAACAAGGTGGGAGAAGCAAATGGCACTATGTTGGCATTTGCAGACTTATTATGTCAAAATAACTCTGGGTGAATATGAATGAGCAGTAAAAATGATTTTAATATTATTATTATGGAGGAGCCTATACTGATTCATCAGAGCTCTCTGTATCCACAGCTCAATGAGTGCAATATGCATTGGTCACTCCACCTTGAACTTGGAGAATATCAGAACATGTTATAGTACATCATAGTTTACCAATGTGCTGTTTAATGCATTCTTGAATGTTTCCTTTCTCTTTCCCTCATCAAAAGACTATTGTGCTTACTCTGCACCATCTGGAATACAGCATGCTGTACATGTACCTTCAAAATACATAAAAATTTGTTATAGGAATAGAAAACAAAAATTGGTCTTCCTTCCTGCACAATCATAAAAGAGGTTGAAATACCCACATGTGAACAAAGTTTGCCAATTCTAAAAAATAATTTGTTTTCTGTAAGTCATCCTGATGTAATACAACAGACTTATCCAACTAAGTATATTCAGAAACCCCACAAACATAAAAAATTCTAAAATCCAAAGTCAAAGCTGAAACAGATAATTTGTAAAATCCAAAACCATTCACACTTTTCCAGCAAATGAGTTTAATGAATGAATACAAATGTTTTTGTTTTACTTTGTAAACCTGCCTCAGATTTCAAAGTACAAAATTCCAAATTCCCAAATGCAATTTCAATTACTTTATAAACCTGAGACTGGTTTATAAAATAAACTGAAAACATCTGCATATTCATTCATTAAACCCACTTGCTGGAAGTGTGAATGGTTTTGGTTTTACAACATAAAAAATACATCAGAAAAAAAATTTTTAATTAGTCGAAACACTTGCTAAAACCCAAATAAAGTTGAACCCTAATTAGTTTGCATTGGTGAGTGAGATTTTACTACAAATTATTAAAAACAGAATATTAAGTATCTGAAGCACAGTTCAGACTGTTTTTTCTTTACATTAGTCAATTTATTTTTAATATGAATTAATCCAATGTTCACAACAGAAATACAGTAATACCTCGGCTTATGCGAACCCGGAGTTATGCGATTTTCAAATCTCATCGATTTGTCTTTTGTTTGAATGCCACGCAACTCTTGATTACTCATTCCCCCCACACTATTGTTCGGCTTACATGTTCGGACGTGTCGCACGGAATCGATGCTAGCTACAATTTATTTTGCGTTATTTATTTCTGTATTTGTTATATCTACGGAGACTTGAGAGACTCTATATGGTGATTTCTTGTAACCGTGAACGAATCAAAAGACAAGATAAGATTAATGAGAACATTTATTAGCTTGGTTAAATACATCACTGACTGGGGGCGACTTCATCGCCCACGACCCTCAATGGCACTCAGCCAGCTAACGTAACACCCGGCGAGGTATATATATATAAANAGAAGGTTCTAAATTTAATTTAATTTAATTAATTATATTTATTTAATTATTAATTTAGTTACGAGATGGCGCCTAACGCTTACCTCTTAAGACAAATTGCTTTGGTTCTAATCATTTTAAGTAGCCATATTATAGCCCGTTATTCAGGCGATCGTTTGGAAGTTTTGTATGTATACCAATCGGGCTTTATGTTGATGTTATTTATATTTATTAGCTTACATACATCCGACTTGGATTTTACACAAATTGTGAAATTATACCCCGACTTACGCGAATTCGATTTACGTGGTTATGGCTCGGTTCCACCTATCGCATAAGTTCGGGGTATTACTGTACATGTAAATTCTTTATCAAATGATACAGTTAATTCTTATTAAGCTATAATATAACTAATTAATTATTAAGACACTAAGTAATTTGGATTAGAGATAGTCTGATCAGAATCCATCCATATAATTTGATTATCAACATGTATTGGGTTGGTTTTATATGTAAATTCTTTCTCTGTAATTTTGTGTAAAAATAGTTTAATTTGATCTAAATTATTTACTGCTATATGCAATAAGTCATTAAAAAGTAATAGGATTTACTGTACAATTATAGAAAACCTTGTTATTTGAAACTCTATCAATAAAATATTTTAATATCAAAAACAACAGATGAAACTTACTCTTGGCGAAATGATAATAAAGTCTCTTCACAGGCAGGAGTATAACTACTGTTAACAAGCCAATCATTTCCTTGTTGTAAATCTATAAAAATTACAATCAAAATTAATATAATTTCAGGTATGTTAAAAAATATATGTTACAGCACTATTTCTTTATAAACATATTACCGTGTTCTTGATAAATAATTAGTCTCTGCTTAAAGCTGACTTATAATACCAAAATAATCAATCCCCTAACAACAACCGAACGAAATCTTGCTTGATTTTTATCAAATTTAATAAAATTTAAATCAATGATTACATTTTGAAGAAAATCCATTGAACATTTATGTAATTATTGGAAATAAACAACTAAAAATTCATTACAATTTACATTTACTCTGTAGATGACAAAACAATGTTCTATCTTGTCAAAATTTTAATGCTTTAGTCTATTGAAAAAGGATCAAACTAAAAAAAAATGTCACCCCAAAAAATTTCCCAAATTTTCTATCAGTCGGTAAAAACTCCTCAATCTGGAAACTCTGGGTGGCATTGTGTAAAAATAGCCTATGTCACTTTCTGCTTTCCTATCTCAAGTTGATACATAGTATCATGACTTTGCTAGGTATGCAAGACAAAATCCCTAAAATGGAAAGGTCCTTGGTCATGGTCAGATACGACCATGCATTGATTCAGCCATGTTTATTAAAGTGTTTTATTTATGTATCAGTTGTCACACTCATTACACAAAATATTTTCTCTCATAAATCAGGGTACAAGCAAACAGCTCATATTGAACTGTCATATATTGAGTGCTCATAAATCTTGACTACAATATATTTTACAACTTATAACAAATCAGTAGTAAGTTGAATAAGGTGATGCTAAGACATTTTGTTTATAATCCTATATACCAGTACACATTGCTTAACAATGAGAATATGTTCTGAGAAATACATCGTTAAGCAAGCATCATAGATTGTACTTAGACAAACCTTACATTGTAGTCTATTATTCTTACATGACTATGAGTAATAAGTAAAAACTTATTTCTATGACTATATATAACATAGAAATAAGTTTTTATGTATCTAAACATAAAAAAATACAGGAAACTACAGATTTTTCAACTCTGTTATAATCTAATGGAATATATCATTATGCAAAATGTCGTGAAGTGATGCAATTTAAAGTAAGATACGAACTCCAAACGAGCAGTTTTCCATCCTCGTATGAGCAAAAATCTCAAAGAAACCATACCTGTATATACAACCCTAGCTATCACTTGCCTCGTGGAACATGTAGTCACATGCTTCAGTGCTCACTATGGGTGCATTTACTTTTAGCTTCGATCTTGCCCCTAGCGCGCTCAGCCTGTATACTTTTTGTTAGCTACCAATGAACACAGTGTTTACTTTTTGCACCCGTGATGTCATTGCTAGCATTCCTAGTGTGCTCGGAGAATTTACAACGAGCTTGGAGTTTGTTCAAAGATAGCGGTGTCCATTATTGTGCATACTTTTACAAGTGTGCTAGTATCAGCCCAGTGAGCTTGGAAGCTAGCAAAAAGTAAATGCACCCTATCACTCGCATCCTGGTGCCCGCCACACCCCCTTGAACTATATAATATCAAGTACTCCACAATCAGTCAAGTGGGTGCTCAAAGCCGGCATAGTAACATGTGCTACATAGTTAAACTCATTAGTTTTGTGGAGCAATGCAACTTGCAATTGCATCCAACCTGAAAGTAGACCAATTTAGGGGGCCGTATCTCACAAAGGGTCATATATAGAGGAATAGTTCCTTTGACTTTTTTGCTCCTATGGGTATGTTCTACAACCTTAAGTTCCCAACAGACTCATTCAGAGGTGTAATTATACTAATTTTATGTATCAAATAAGAATATTTTGTGGGATGGTAAAGTGTGCAATTGATATATTAAAATACAAGCAGACTATTGTATAATGTGAATATTTATTAATAAAAGTTGCTAATACATGTGATCAACTGGAGGATATAAACAATCGACTCCCTACAGGAACACGTCAGAGATTAAGGCGAGGCCGAGACGTGTACCGAGAAATGTCACGTGACACGCTTCGTACGCGTCCGCCATCCAATGTGACGCTCCGCGACGAAAACAAGCTTAGTTAATGGCGTTTTCGAACTGTGCACGCTCGGTAAGTATTCCTACAATTTTTTGTTTATAGCATATTTTATATGGATCATTCCCAAAAAGTTATACGTGTTTTGGAAATTATCGAGTCAAATTAGTCTAGAATCGATTAATTTTATAGAAGAAAACCTTTCAAACTGCACAAGTGCCATAAAATCTATAAAGTTATCTTCAGTAAAAACTTACTTTCACACTTATTTTCGGGAACAATGCCGCTATAGGCTGGAAACAAAGCGGAAGAATGAGAGTTCCCCTCTTCGGACATATTTACAAATATCTAAAATATTCAATGATAAAAATAACGTTAATCAAGGCGCCATTTTGTACTCTCGTCAACGATTCCGTCGAAAGTAGCGTTGCCAGGTAGTAAAGTCGCCTTAAATTAATGTATTTTATCAGAAAATTCACCACAATATAATGTATAACATTTTAATAATATTCAATACTGCTAACTTTTAATTAAAATGTCTTTTGAAGAGTTTTCTTAAATTGAGATATTTATTAAAATTTTATAAATATAGGAGACATCTATTGAAATATACAGAAGTTGTGAAAAGTAAAAACATATATCGTAAACTGTATTTTCGGTTTACAATACAGTCGACCCCCCTAAAACACTGTTGATTATTCCGTTTTATATGAATTCCATGTTGTACGAGTCACTTAGATTTTACAAATACGTGTGCCGGACTGTGAACGGCTCACGCATTTGTAAAAGCTAAGTGACTCGTACAACATGGAATTCATATAAAACGGAAAAATCAACAGTGTTATAGGGGGTCGATTGCGTATTTCATTTTTAAATCCGAATACGATTGTCTTACATCTTTTTTCTTTATCTTTTTAAGTACTGTATTATGTTAACGACAACGACAGCTTATCGCTACGGGAAGCCTAAGATCGAATCCGGGCGAGCAAATTGGGAAATTCTTTGGGAATGGTCTGTTTCGAATATATAGGATCCCGTTTCTCATCTCTCGGCCGTCCCATTGAAACTGCCTAACTTATAATGGGTATAATTAAGAAGTCCCTCTTACGGGTGTTTCACCAACATTGCCTAATCGTGGTATTTGTAAATCCAGCGATTAGTCTAATACCGAGATTACTGATGCGAGGATTTCACCAATAACTTTTAGCGAAGGATTACCAAATTCCGAGATACTAAGAACAGGATTAGTGAATCCAATAATAGCTACTGGCCACCAAAAGTAGATGGTGGGGTTAGGTACGACGTAATCCTCGTCTTTCCTAGTGAATCGACATATCGCTATAACCGGGAGATTTGTTTCCAAAAGAATATCGTAGATCTCCTGGACTGCAATGGAAGTATCTACTCCTCGAAAAAGGTAGGCTATGAGGATCCCCTTGTGTGTCTGGCCGAACCCGTAATGGTCTGCTGAAAAAAGGCCCTCTTAGTGTCCACAGGTCCTCTTGGAGCTGGCCAATGAAAGAACTATACGAGGAGGGTTGGGTCCCTCAAGGGACCAGAACTGGTTAAGATGAGCAGTATACCAATCCCAGTTCGTGCTATGGCCAGGACATGGAAGGGCCAGTGGGCATCCCAGAGCTATGGGACTGTGGACCGGAATCCCATCAAGGGCTGTGATCTGGAGGGCCCTCAACGGCCCGAGGTCTCTGGTCTTTATAAGAAGGAGACCGCTGTGGAAGTAGTGGACGTCCTGTAACCGGTCTGGCTGGGAGAAGCGCATGAATCTCGGCTGGCCGAAGATGACGAAGGGGACCCTGTTCCTCCAAAAATACCTTGTAAAGGTAGTCCGGGGAAGGGCCAGACTGATGGAGCAAAGTTTCTCCACTTCTGTCAAGGGAGAGATATTTAAATAATAATTTAATAATTTGGTTGGTAATAATTATAGTAATTTATTAGAATAGGTTAGGTTAGGTTAGAACGTGCGTTCCCACTGTTTCTTTTCTTCTTTTTGCTGGAATCAGAGACGAGCCGCCATTTTACTCACCATATGTAACATTATCCAATTGTGCTTACTTACTAGTGCAGTCTAAAGATTGGTGAAACTGATTTTCATAGCAATTGGTTTTTGCGACAAGCACACCTATTTGTAGTACATTTATTTGTGGCAAAGATCTTATTTTCACTCTACCGAGTGCCTAGTAGGTAATGTGGGGATTACCTAGATACTCTGCACATTATCTAGGTAATTTGAGAAATGGAACAATTTTCACAACTTTAACGGATCACNCAATAACTTTTAGCGAAGGATTACCAAATTCCGAGATACTAAGAACAGGATTAGTGAATCCAATAATAGCTACTGGCCACCAAAAGTAGATGGTGGGGTTAGGTACGACGTAATCCTCGTCTTTCCTAGTGAATCGACATATCGCTATAACCGGGAGATTTGTTTCCAAAAGAATATCGTAGATCTCCTGGACTGCAATGGAAGTATCTACTCCTCGAAAAAAGTAGGCTATGAGGATCCCCTTGTGTGTCTGGCCGAACCCGTAATGGTCTGCTGAAAAAAGGCCCTCTTAGTGTCCACAGGTCCTCTTGGAGCTGGCCAATGAAAGAACTATACGAGGAGGGTTGGGTCCCTCAAGGGACCAGAACTGGTTAAGATGAGCAGTATACCAATCCCAGTTCGTGCTATGGCCAGGACATGGAAGGGCCAGTGGGCATCCCAGAGCTATGGGACTGTGGACCGGAATCCCATCAAGGGCTGTGATCTGGAGGGCCCTCAACGGCCCGAGGTCTCTGGTCTTTATAAGAAGGAGACCGCTGTGGAAGTAGTGGACGTCCTGTAACCGGTCTGGCTGGGAGAAGCGCATGAATCTCGGCTGGCCGAAGATGACGAAGGGGACCCTGTTCCTCCAAAAATACCTTGTAAAGGTAGTCCGGGGAAGGGCCAGACTGATGGAGCAAAGTTTCTCCACTTCTGTCAAGGGAGAGAGATATTTAAATAATAATTTAATAATTTGGTTGGTAATAATTATAGTAATTTATTAGAATAGGTTAGGTT
Organism: Centruroides sculpturatus; assembly: GCF_000671375.1. NCBI lineage: Eukaryota > Metazoa > Arthropoda > Arachnida > Scorpiones > Buthidae > Centruroides > Centruroides sculpturatus. The sequence goes on along the minus strand of NW_019384979.1, from coordinate 573,104 downwards.
AGGTTAGAACGTGCGTCCCCACTGTTTCTTTTCTTCTTTTTGCTGGAATCAGAGACGAGCCGCCATTTTACTCACCATATGTAACATTATCCAATTGTGCTTACTTACTAGTGCAGTCTAAAGATTGGTGAAACTGATTTTCATAGCAATTGGTTTTTGCGACAAGCACACCTATTTGTAGTACATTTATTTGTGGCAAAGATCTTATTTTCACTCTACCGAGTGCCTAGTAGGTAATGTGGGGATTACCTAGATACTCTGCACATTATCTAGATAATTTGAGAAATAGAGCAATTTTAGCAACTTTAACGGATCACCCTAGTTAATCTGCAGATTAGCTAGACAATGTACAGTACACATTAACGACTTTCGAGCTTTAGCCGTAACATATATATATATATATGTCTGTTAAGAGCCTGCTTTTTCAAGAATATTCAGATATAAAGAACAGAAAAATCAATACTTTAAAATAATAATTTATTTATTTTCAAATTAAATTTTTTTTTCAACATACACATAAAAATATTATATTTTCTCAAATATTATAAAGAATTTTCAGATTAATATATCAACAATGGTAGTTAGTGCTGTAGCAATTTTTCAAAGGGAGTCTTTGTTTTCCTCGGATATTGAAAGTTCTTTCTCCCTCAACTCCAGTTCTTTTTTATTCAATTTAATTTTTTATTGTTCTAGCTGAATAAACGACTTTGTTCGTTTCTTTGCTTCGCTTAATTCTTCTTCAGCAGAGATGTGTTTTCTTTTTCTTCCTTTAGCTAAATATGGAATAGCTTCATATGGAAAACTTAGTCTTTGTACTGTACGTGCTAACTATAAAATTAATTCTTTTACACTAAATCTTATAACTTTGTATATTAATATGACTTAATACTATGCAGTTCATTTATAACAGATTCTATAAATTCAGTTCTTATAATTAATGCTACAGTTGCTTTAATGAAGTAATTTGAAAATATTTTAAAAATTTACTTACACTCACTCTCCTTTTGATAAACCTGTATTTTCACTATCTGTTAGATAAATTGAAAACATTTGAAAACCATAACAAATTTTTGTGTTATATATGAGATTATTTATTTTGATGCATACTAACCCTTTTCAGAATCAGAAATAAAATATATTCCTATCACAATGATACTTTCAATTTCTGGCAGTGCTATAGATTCCTATTATAATAATAAATTACATTTTTAAAATATGAACAGAGATAGTAGTAGTACTGTACTGATAGAAATTTCAAAAACTTATTATTTAATACTGTCCATTCTATACAGAAAAATAATGAAGTATAACATTTTTTAAAACATGTTATTCTTTATTCATTTTAAATTTTAAGATTATTATTCACCTCAGTCTGCAATATGTTTGAAAATTCTTCAACTTCTGATTCCACAGAATTTTGTTGCCCCAAAACCACTATATATATCATTATAGAAAAAAATTCTTTCTTATAAAGAAGATAACTTTTCATTCGATTCTTTACCACCCCCAGTCTTTTCTCTACTGTTTTTTATTCTCAATGCCATCTCTTTTGCATTTCTCTTCATGTCAAGCCAGCACTAATAAAAAAATTTTATTTGATAAAATTATTATACAGCAAATTTTTCCAAAAATGAAAAGAAGTATCTAATTCATCAAAAAAGAGAATTAAAATTATAGTAAATTATATGTATAAATTATTAAAAGCATAGACATTATATTAAAATTATTTATTGATCAGAAGTGTTAAGTTCATTGAACAGTTTAAGAATCAGATAAAGGAAGAAAACTGAAGAAAGGATTAAATTAAAATACTTATTTTTTTCCATTCCACAACAGACTTTTTTGCTCTAAAGCTCATATTTAATTTTTGAACTAATTCTTTCCACATATCTAATTGTTTTTTTCTAGTAAACTCATTGTCAAATTTTCCAGAATTCATTTTCTTATTGTTTTCAATGTATGTGACTGATATTTATTTCTGTTCATCACTGATTTTTTTAAAAGCATTGGAGATCTCCATTTTCTTTATGTGGCCTATATCACTGTAACACAAAATTAACTAACATGTGCAAACTAATTCATGTGGATTTGTTTAAAACTTGTTACAGTTAAGTTGATTTGTCGAATCATTATAGTCGCAAACCCAGATGCATTGTAAATAATCCCATCATGCTTAACGGCATATGAAACCAAGTATGACATATTTCCTCTCGCTTTTCGAGTTCACTCGACAGGTTTAACTTGAGACTACTGATTATGTGAGTCATAGTAACACAAGTGAGTTGAATGACGTCAATTCGAGTACAACATGAAAAACTTGAGACTAAGCCCAGATGTCTATGGATGTGATAATTCCTAGAAAATAAGTGTCTGAACTGGTTGCATATTGAAATTTAAAAAAGAAGAAAATTGGAATAGAAGCAGATGGATAAATCATATTCAAAAAAGATTTGTTTATTTATTTTAATTTAGATTGTATACATGTTTACTAGTCTCAGAACTATGGTGAGTGTATATGCAATAATATATATAGAAAACTTTTCTGTGAAATTAAACTTCTCATGCATACTTAATTTGAATTATACAAGTGTATCTACAAAAGTAAATGCAAATAAACTAATTTGTCAATTTTTTAACATGCACTCAGAAAACCTACTTTAGTGCATAACTGACTTTTAGCTTTGACTTTTGGCTCCTTACCCAAATTAGTCTGTTAAATCAAGGTTTTACTGTGTTTGTTTGATAAAAATTTTAATTTTATATATAAATTTTGAAATTAATTAAAAACAAAGTACAGGTATATCTCAAGTTACATCGTTCTCGATTATACATCGTTTGTCAAAAAAGTATATGGAAAAATAAAAATCAAGTTTAAGTCATTTTATTTTTTACGTCCATCCACCACAAATATTGAAGTCATAATATCACTAGAAAAGCGTTAAAGCACATAAAATCATTTAAAAATATGTACATTTACAGTAAATGTTAATATAAATCCTAGAGAACGAAACATGAAAACATCTGTGTTTCTGTGTTGTCGTCTTATTTAGCGGTCTTTAAGTACTCATTATTGGTGTTTTCCACAGTTGTTCCAATATCTACTGTTCGACATCGTTATCAGCACCACTCAATATTGGTAAATTTAATATAAATTTATTTATTTTCTACTGTCACAAGATAATTTTAATAACTGTATTTGTTATTTAACCTTACAAAATCATCTTATTTTATAGTAGTAATTATATATA
>NW_019384979.1:565922-568433 GCF_000671375.1 Centruroides sculpturatus | reverse complement strand
TGTTTTTTCTTTTTCTTCCTTTAGCTAAAAAACATAAATTCATATGGAAAACTTAGTCTTTGTACATGCTGACTATAAAATTAATTCTTTTACACTAAATCTTATAACTTTGTATATTAATATGACTTAATACTATGCAGTTCATTTATAACAGATTCTATAAATTCAGTTCTTATAATTAATGCTACAGTTGCTTTAATGAAGTAAGTAAATTTTAAAAATATTTTCAAATTACACTGACTCGCTCCTGTATATTCACTATCTGTTAGATAAATTGAAAACATTTGAAAACCATAACAAATTTTTGTTATAATTATTTTGTATACAAGATGATTTTGATGCATAGTAACCTTGTTCAGAATCACAAATAAAATTTATTCCTGTTGCAGTGACATTTTCAATTTCTGGCAATGTAGATTCCTATTATTATAATAAATTACATTTTTTTAAATATAAACAAAGATATTAGTAGTACTGATAGAAATTTCAAAGCTTATTAATATTCTCTCCATGATATACAGAAAAATAATAAAGTATAACATTTTTTAAAATACCTTAGTCTTTATTCATTTTAAATTTAAAGATTATTATTCACCTCAGTCTGCAATATGTTGGAAAATTCTTGAACTTCGGATAATACAGAGTTTTGCTGCCCCAAAACTACTATATCTCCCATTATAGAAATAATTCTTTCTTATAAAGAAGATAATTTTTCATTTGACTCTCTACCACCCTTAGTGATTCCCTGTCACCCCCAGTCTTTTCTCTGCTGTTTTTTTATTCTCAATGCCTTCTCTTTCGAATTTCTCTTCATGTCAAGCCAGCAGTAAAAAAAATTTTATTTGATAAAATTATACAGCAAATATTTCCAAAACTTAAAAGAAGTATAATTCATACAAAAAGAGAAATAAATTACTATAATTTTTATTCAATGTATACATGATTAAGAGCATAAACACTTTATTAAAATTATTTATTAATCAGAAGTGTTAAGTTTGTTGAACAATTTAAGAAACAGGTCAAGGAAGAAAACTGAAAAAAAAATTAAATTAAAACACTGACTTTTTTCCATTTCACAACGGATTTTTTTGTTCCAAAGCAGGCATTTAATTTTTCAACTAACTCTTTCCAGATATCTAATTGTTTTTTCCTAGTAAACTCGTCAAATTTACCAGAATACATTTTCTTGTTGTTTTCAATGCATGTGACTAATACTTCTTTCTGTTCGTCACTGATTTTTTTAAAATGAAGCATTGGAAGTCTCCATTTTCTTTATCGCTATAACAAAAGCAACTGCAACATGTGAACACGAATTCAGGTGGATTTGTTTACAATTTGTTACAGTTAAGTTGATNAATAGTTTCAATTAATTAAAAATATTTTAATTAATATTTAAATAATTAATATTCTTGGGCTACTTCAATATTATTTTTGTTGGTGTGCGTGTTATATCTAGCAACACTGACGCCACCACGAGGGCGTAGTTAAGGGAGCGCCAGGATTTGAACGAATCTCAACATGGGATAGGTTAGTACAGTGTTTCTGAACGTTTTTTGTGCTAAGCCTTTCTAAAATTCTTATTCCCCCTAACATATAGAGCGGTTATACGGTTAACTTAAACTCTGGACGAGTCCATTTTAGAATTTCTCACGTGGGGCGTGGGCCCCACGTTGGGAAACACTGGGTTAATATATTTGGCACTTATACAGTTTAAGGGGTATAGCAATTTGAGAGGTTTACTTCCATAAAATTAACTAAATCTAGACTAATTTCACTCGAATATTTCCAAAACACGTATAATTTGTTGAAATGATCGATTTAAAATATGCTATAAACAAAAAAATGTCGGATTACTTACCGAGTGTACCCGTTCGAAGACGCCATTGCTTAAGCTTTGTGCCGCTCCGCGACGAAAACTTCTTCGTCCGCGTCCGCTTCCAATGTGTCACGTGACATGTGTCGGTGCTATTCGGTCACGTGACTACTCATCTCTGACGTTTCCTGATAACTTATTCTTTTTGCGAAGAATTCGCTGAACTTTAGAGACATCATTAAAAGAAATATTAAAACTTCATTCCATTCTAAATATGGATTAAAATCAACATATAATAACGTATGATAATGCGATAAATAACTAATAATTCTGTTCTACATTTAAATGGTCTAATCTCTCATGTCGTAAACAAAATTGTATAATATTTATTTACATCAAAACATTAGACATCTTATGTTGCATCTGATTAATATTTATCATCATAATATATATCATGATAGAATTATTGTCGTTAGCGAGCGGTTTTTCCTTTGTTGCTTTATATAGTCAATAATAATAATAATAAGTCGTTTCTAATTACAATAAAAATCTATAGTATACAGTATTATGATCTATCACATGATGTCTCTAAAGTTCAGCGATTTCTTCGCAAAAAAAGTAAGTTATCAGGAAACGTCAGAGATGAGTAGTCACGTGACCGAATAGCACCGACACATGTCACGTGACACATTGGAAGC
>NW_019384979.1:538652-562956 GCF_000671375.1 Centruroides sculpturatus | reverse complement strand
TACAGGACATTTATTGTTTCATTCAAAAGAATATAAGACAATATGCAAGCGAATATCATTTATAATCTGATAATTTAATTCGATGCTAAGTAGAAACAACCTTAAATATTTTAAGTAAAAATTTAAGACTTTTACATTTAATATTCTATCGACAATTTTTCAATTTTGATCGCTTATAAATAAAAAACGTTACATTGCCTGCGTTATTCGGGTTTATGTAATTAAACATTTACGAAAAATCTCGTAATGAAGGGAAAAATAACTTGCAATTTCCAGAAAACTTTCTATTTCAAGATGGCGTCGGCAATACGAAATCGAACGAATTCGAATGGGTGGAACGTGCGATAAATGCGTCACACGTTACGTCATAAGTTTTACGTCAGAATATTAACTAATTGCGAATGTTTTCTTTAAAATGCTAAAATAGTTCTCTTTATTTGTAAAATATCGCTAAGATATTTGTAATCATAAATAAAATTATACAAACGCATTCCGTAACCTTACAGGTTACAGGCCACTTAATCTAGGTTTAAAGAGTATCTAATTTAAATTATTTAATTTTTATATAAATCAAGAAATATTAAGTTACCTACGTTTCGTGAGTCTTCATTATTAAAATTCGTACGAAAAATGTTAAAATGGAGGGAAAAAGAACTCGCAATTTCCGGAAAGCATAAAATTCCAAGATGGCGTCGGCAACAATACGAAATGGAACGAATTCGAATTTGTCGTTGCAACGCGTCACGCGTTACGTCACGAGTTTTACGTCATAGATGTAATATTTCGAGTATTTTAATTGCATTTGTTAAAGGAAAGTTTATTTTTAACAAATTCTCTTCTCTCGGATTTGGCAGAATACTCGTATTTGTTAAATGTAAAACTTCGCTAAAAAGAAAATTTATTCAGATTTCATTACAAGTGGTTGGGGTTTGATTGGAAACAGTAGCTTCCACCATTGTAAGATCGGGAATTTACAACATATTTCTACAACTGAAAGTTTTAATTTATATTGCCACGATATTTTTTTAACTGTGAAAGAATGGGTAGCTGCACTTCCTTCTTGCGGATTGATTGTGTAATTTACATAATAAACAACAAACCAGCACATTTCTCTTACCAAATCACCTGTCNAAATTAGAAAAACTTAAAACGATTTCTAACACCCGTTCCGATTGGTCCTTACGAATCGACCACCAACATATAATCGTACTCAATGTGAATGCTTCTGTTACTAGTCTCCGATTATAGGATCGGTCGGGTCGGATTAATCGGTCATAGCGTGAAACAGCCCTTACAGTGGCAATTAATTAAGTGATTGTAAATTACAGCTCGGCATTGTGACCAATTCATACAGAGCCCGAGGAGAAGGTCCTCTTTGTGCCCACAGGGTACAGGATGAAAAGAATATAAAAATTCGAACGTTTCACGTATGACGTGTTTATTCTAGTTTTTAGATAACTTATATTAAATTATTATACATCTGACACACCCATTAACTGTTAACTTAATGTAAAACGTAATGTCTATGTATTTTAAAAGTCGTGAAATTACAGTCAATTTTAATTCCCGGTTTAAAAAGAATAAAACTGGCTTGGCCACGTTTAATAGGTTCATAGAGAAGGAAATACTGAATTAAAAAGTCACGTGGCATTTTCGATTCGTAGTTTAATTAGCGTGTTCTCCACTCCTATTTTTCTTGGGTCCTCACCAATTCTAGTAATCACTATCAGGTGCTTGCGTGGTTCTTGCACTTTTTCCGACAGTGGTTATTATTGAAAGTGTCCTAGCTTTTCGAAGACGCTTATAAACAGCTGCAAACGTATTTAATAGGAAATAACATCTATATTAAGTCCGATCCCTTCCAAGATATGACACTTTATCTCCTCACCCCCTCGACCTTTAATCACTAAAATTAATAGCATCAATGTCCCTTATACAGAAGCCACCGTGTCAAATTTCATTTCTTCATTACTAATCCTGAGTAGTAANAGGCACTTATACAGTTTAAGGGGTATAGCAATTTGAGAGGTTTACTTCCATAAAATTAACTAAATCTAGACTAATTTCACTCGAATATTTCCAAAACACGTATAATTTGTTGAAATGATCGATTTAAAATATGCTATAAACAAAAAAATGTCGGATTACTTACCGAGTGTACCCGTTCGAAGACGCCATTGCTTAAGCTTTGTGCCGCTCCGCGACGAAAACTTCTTCGTCCGCGTCCGCTTCCAATGTGTCACATGACATGTGTCGGTGCTATTCGGTCACGTGACTACTCATCTCTGACGTTTCCTGATAACTTATTCTTTTTGCGAAGAATTCGCTGAACTTTAGAGACATCATTAAAAGAAATATTAAAACTTCATTCCATTCTAAATATGGATTAAAATCAACATATAATAACGTATGATAATGCGATAAATAACTAATAATTCTGTTCTACATTTAAATGGTCTAATCTCTCATGTCGTAAACAAAATTGTATAATATTTATTTACATCAAAACATTAGACATCTTATGTTGCATCTGATTAATATTTATCATCATAATATATATCATGATAGAATTATTGTCGTTAGCGAGCGGTTTTTCCTTTGTTGCTTTATATAGTCAATAATAATAATAATAAGTCGTTTCTAATTACAATAATAATCTATAGTATACAGTATTATGATCTATCACATGATGTCTCTAAAGTTCAGCGATTTCTTCGCAAAAAAAGTAAGTTATCAGGAAACGTCAGAGATGAGTAGTCACGTGACCGAATAGCACCGACACATGTCACGTGACACATTGGAAGCGGACGCGGACGAAGAAGTTTTCGTCGCGGAGCGGCACAAAGCTTAAGCAATGGCGTCTTCGAACGGGTACACTCGGTAAGTAATCCGACATTTTTTTGTTTATAGCATATTTTAAATCGATCATTTCAACAAATTATACGTGTTTTGGAAATATTCGAGTGAAATTAGTCTAGATTTAGTTAATTTTATGGAAGTAAACCTCTCAAATTGCTATACCCCTTAAACTGTATAAGTGCCGTTAAAAGTATAGAAACTTACCATTAATTAATTAAGTGTTTTCTTTTAATTCTTTTATGTAAGATATATTTGAAATTCATTTCCAAAAGAGAAATTTTTGGGGGACAGTGTGTATAAAAAGCACTATAAACAAAAATATCATAGGATTACTTATCGAGTGTACATGATTTGAGACGGCATATCATAAGCTTGTTTACGTTGTGGAGTGTGGAATGCACGTATGAAACCGCATCGTATGTGTCTGCCGTCGCTTGCCTCTGCTGTGTAAACTTATGACATATTTCCTGAGAACTTTCTTCTTGTGAATGAAGAAAGGGCTGAACTTTGGAGGTATCATATGATAATGTAGTGATGTATTTCCTAACACCTGATTTACCTCTTATTGGACACTGAAGAGTCTGAAAATCAGTTTGATAAACTGACTTTTATTGGTTAAATGGAGGTTGAGACTTAGTCTCTGTTTAATACAGATAGTTGGAGATGTGATAAAGGTCGCTAGTCTTGTGATTATAAACCTTTTGTATAAAGTTATATCTGTTTTGTTTTGACATTTGTCATTAATTTTTAAAGGAAGATTATTTTCATTAGTGATACATTTCATTTTTGAGAAATCCACTAGACTACAGTATGGATGGGATTCTAATTGGGACTGTAGTTGATAGATTGAGTCTCAGACTCTGACTCGTAAAATTTTAGTATTTGACTGCCAATATTATGATATGTGTCTCCACTAATTTTCATAAATTACTATTTTTCTTCAGTATGTTTGTTTCTAATTCAGTCTGACCTTGTTACTCCACACATCCATTGCAATATTCTTATTTTTGCAATATTTTGTTTATCCTGTTTTAGTTCTTTTCAAGAGTAAGGTTTTCCTACCATACATGATTAGTGGTGACACTATAGTTTTCTACACTTTATTTTTCAGTTTGCCAGTATCATGTCACTTCTGAAAGTTTCATTTGTTCTTTCAAGCAGACAGATTTGACCAGTATCTTCTCTATTTACTTTTTCATTCTCTTTAATTAAATTATGGTAAGCTATCTAAAATGATGAAACTCTCTTGATAATTTTTTTGTTCAAAACCAAATTTATTGCATTACCTCTTCCTACATTTCAGTACATATATTGTGTCTTGGTTTTACTAACTTTTGGACCTTACTCTTCTAATGAGTATTGCCAATTTTTTCCAAGTAGAATTAATCCCTTTCCTTGACTCTGCATATAACATCTTCTGTGGATCTATCCTTTGTATGTATTCTGTTGGCAAATGCATTAGTGACTTACGTTGAATAGGATTGGACTTAGAACTAAATCCTGATGAAACCAAGCCTTTGTTTTAAAGCATTCGGTTTCTCCAAGATAGTTTCTGACATTTGTCGACTTTACTGACTCTGTAAAGCAAAATTTGATACAGGAAAATTTTACCTTGATAAACATTTGAAGAACTTTTATGGACAATGTCAAATATTCTGAGCTTTGAGATTGAAATAGACAAATTTTGCAAGGTTTTCAAAAATTAAATGCTCTAATTCATTGCGGCAATAGGAGAATTGTCATCAATAATCAAACAAAATGTATGTGCTTTAAATAGCTTAAGACATTCCATGTTTGAAATCATTCCAGTATTCAATTGAACCTTACTGTGCAATGTATCTGCACAGTAAGCAGGAGTTGCATTCCATCCCAAGCTAATTATTTTCTTCCAGAACATTTTAGTTCTGGAAGAAAATAATTAGCTTGGGATAGAATGCAACTCCTGCTAAAATGTTCTGAAATTTAAAATCTGAAAATAAAAATTTATTTATTAATACAAGATAGTGTCATAACCATCTTTTTGTCACATTAACCCCAATTTGGTCACATTGCATTGTATGTAATTAAATTAATCTTATTATAGCTGAATAATTTGGCAGATTGTTTTGCATCTGTTACAATAGAGATTGCAAAATGAAGGAAAATTTTTATTCATAATTTATAATTAAAAAATAAATATTTTATAGACATTATAATTGATTAAAACTTTTCTGAATAATAATAAATAGAGGTGAAAATTATGGTCATATTCAGAATTGTTTCCATCAGTTTTTATTAAGTTTATTATAACTTAGTTAAAGTGGTGAAAATAATCGAGAGTAGTTGAAAATTACTTCAATGGCTATACTTTATAATTCAATGGTACCTCATACTTTGATTGCTTCAGAGTTCAAACACTAAAATTGACAAAAATTTGTCTTGGAGTTTGAATTATGCTTCAAAGTTCAAATTGTGCGCACAGTGAAAAAATGCGTTAGAAGTGTAAATGTAGTCACTTGTGTACACAAATCATCTCTTGCTCTTGCATTATGCTAATATGTCTTCAGGGCCTTTTTTGCTTTAAATTTATGTTTAGTTATACATATTGTGTGTTTTGATAGATTTTTAACAATTTCTTCCTGTAATTTTTTTATCTTGACAGCTTTTGGATACTCCATTTTGTTTCCTTTAGGTCAAAATTTCCCAAATGGAAGTCTTAATCCAAATTTGATATGGTTGAAGTTAAGTGCATGCTCTCCATACGCATTACAAAGTTTTTTTTTTATTGTTTGTACAATGTTATATCTTTCTTGATACTCATGAAGCATGATATATCTTACGCGATATACTTCTTGTCTAGTCTTGTGTACAAATATACGAGCGCTAAGACGGCTTTTCTTTTTCACTAGACTTATTACACCATCAATGAAACGGACAACAAACTTTAGAAAGACTTTTTATTTATTTGAGAATGCATTTTGGATAATTATATCCCTTTTCAACTCTTTTGTTACAAATGGACTATGAGAAATGCAGGAGTTGTGACATTATAAAAAATATGGATGGTGATTATTGCTTACAGGTATAAGAGCAAACATGACGGCCTGGTACATAGTGTTGGAAAAAACATCCCAGTAGGCATGACACAATGTTGAGTTAACAGAAACAGAAAGGAGGGAACCTCAACATTGTATCATGCTTACTGGGATGTTTTTTCCAACACTATGTACCAGGCCGTCATGTTTGCTCTTATACCTGTTAAGCAATAATCACCATCCATATTTTTTATAATGTCACAACTCCTGCATTTCTCATAGTCCATTTGTAACAAAAGAATTGAAAAGGGATATAATTATCCGAAATGCATTCTCAAATGAATAAAAAGTCTTTCTGAAGTTTGTTTTCCGTTTCATTGATGGTGTAATAAGTCTAGTAAAAAAGAAAAGCCGTCTTAGCGCTTGTGTATGATATATCTTATCTGAAGACATTTTGACTTCATATGAAGTAAAGAACAGTGTGAAGTAAAAGTTTAAACTAAGGTCATAAACACAGAGTTACAATTTTAATTAGCAATAACTTGTTAAATTTCTCAACTGTTTAAATGAAAAAACTTTCCATTTAACCCAATATAATCATTACTTATTAAATGTGGCATTGGAGAAGTGTGTGGAAACAACAAAAGCCTAATTGTAAGGTTATAGTATCAATGATTGAGGTGAAAAAAGAAACTTATTTTAAATGACAAAAACAAATTCAATGTCTAATATTTTCAGATGCCAAAGCCTACAGTGTGCAACCAGTTAATGCAATTTTCATTTTATTATACAGTATTTGCATATTTTATTTATTGTTTTTGTGTTTTAATTTATCATTAGGGCATTTAATTTTGTTATTTTAATTTTAAAACTAGCTGCAAGGACCCGCTTCGCTGGGTTTTTATTTGTTCGTACATTTGTATGTAATATAGTTTTTTATATATATAAAAGACTGTTTTTCTAAGTAATCTAGGAATCTAGCTGCAAGGACCCGCTTCGCTGGGTTTTAAAAAAGTAACGATAGTGAAGATTAAGATAATTACATTATAGCCAATCTTACCTGTTTTCACAGAATGCACAGAATCACAGAATGTTTTCACAGAATCCTGTTTTCACAGGATCCCCCGTTTCCAGACTAATTAGAGACCTGGCCCCAATTCTATTTCTGAATGTCTCCTGTTCACGTCCGGTCAAACGAACTATTTTCAATGTTTTTGGAACGTTTACGATCGTTCTATAATCGAACCAATATTCGAATTTTATGTTCGAATTTAATTCGAACATAAAATTCTATAAAGTTCTATAATCGAACCAATATTCGAATTTTATGTTCGAATTTAATTCGAACAAATTTGAACATTGTTCGAATTAAATTCGAACAAAACATTCGAAATAGAAAGCCACTTTCAACCATTTTCAGCCCCATATCTCCCGCACCCTTATAGCTATCGAGACGCAACCCCCCTGGTGCATGAATGGAGACTTGGGGCTACTATCACATACAAACACCATTCATGTGTGATGTGTAGTTTTGGCGGAAAAGTGAAATATAGGGACATACTTGTCCATTTTTATATATATAGATATGTGGACTGTTTTACTGTTTTAAAATCAAAATGGGTATAGTTTGAGGTCTGGGACTGGATTAATTTATTTTCCATTATTTCTGATGGAAAAAAAAACTATTCAGAATTCAAACTTTCTCCTGGAATTAAATTTGAAGTATGAGGCACCATTGTATCATAGATTATCATTCTATTACATCATTCATTGATAGTTTATCAAATTATTTTGATATTGTTTAGAAGGTTTAATTGAAATTGCATTAATTTTGATGCTTTATTTTAATAAATATTTTAAAAATTACATTGACTCAAATATTGTATAAAATTTAATAAATTTTTTTTTTATTTAGTCCATTACATAAAGACTATATCCAGTTGTGAAGTGTCATAAACTTCTGCAAAATGTCGGTGATTCTGAAGACAACAGTTGGAGATATGACTTTTAACTTGTATACAAAAGACAGGCCAAGAGCATCACTAAATTTTCTCAAACTGTGCAAGGTGAAATTTTATAATTTTGCATTATTTCATAAAGTAGAAAGGAATTTTATTGCTCAGTCAGGGGATCCAACTGGAACTGGTAGAGGTGGAGAATCAATATTTTGTAGATTATATGGAGAGCAGGCAAAATTATTTGAAGCAGAAAAAAAGCCAATTATCAAGCACAAGAAGATTGGAACTCTGTCAATGGTTAATGATGGAAACGGTATGCATGGATCACAATTTTTCATCACTTTAAATGAAGACCTGGATTATTTAGATGGTGTTCACACAGTTTTTGGAGAATTAATAGAAGGTCTCGATGTCATAAAAAGTCTTAATGAAACCATCTGTGATGAAGCAAACAGACCATACAAAGACATAAGGATATGTCATACTGTCATTTTGGAGGATCCATTTGATGATCCGAGTGGATTGGTAATCCCAGATCGTTCTCCAGAGCCTTCAAAAGAAGTGCTCAAAACGACTCGAATAGCAGCCGATGAAGAAATAGATGATTCTAAGGGTAAGAGTATGGAAGAGATTGAAGAAGAAATTAAAGATAAAGAAGCCAAAGCCCGAGCAATTATATTAGAAATGGTTGGTGACATACCCGATGCTGAAATAAAACCACCGGATAATGTTCTTTTTGTTTGTAAATTAAATCCTGTAACAACATCTGAAGATTTGGAGATTATATTTTCCAGATTTGGAAAAATTTTAAGTTGTGAAGTAATTAAAGATAAAAAGACTGGTGACTCTTTACAATATGCATTTATAGAATTTGAGAAGCCAAAAGATTGTGAGAATGCTTACTTTAAAATGGATAATGTTCTGATAGATGATCGACGAATACATGTGGATTTTAGTCAGTCGGTTTCAAAGATAAAGTGGAAAGGAAAAGGCAAAGGTGTTGAATATTATGATAATCCAAAGCCTGCAAAACAGCCCAAACCTTCCAAGTTTGCAATAAAGGAGAAAGCAAAGGCATTGGGAAGTGGAAAATATGATCTTATTTTTGATGATGATGATGAAGAACCACGTTCTAGACCAAAACAAAGAAAGGAACGAAGTGAAAGTCCCAATAATAAAAAGTCTAAATCAAAACATAGGAAGAAAGAAAGTCATAAAACTAGATCAAAAAATTATGATTCATCATCTAGTTCTGATTCCTATTATAAAAAGAATAAATCAAAACGATATGCATCTTCTAGTCCAGAGAGAAATGAATCTAAAAAGAAATATTCAAAACGTGAAAGAAGAAGATCTAGTTCAGTTGAGAATGAAAAAAGAGACAACTATAAGTACCACAGTCATAGTTCAGAAAGACATAAATCTAGAAAATCAGAGAAATCTCATAAACATTCAAAACACAGACGCCGATCAAGATCATCAAGCTGATTTTTTTGTAAGTGTCTTAATCATTAATTATTCATAAGTATTCTCTTTAACATGATGTGAATATTCACAGCACTTAAACTTCTACTTTTGTGGTAATTGAAAATGAAATATCTCAAACTAAAATAGTTCTGATCCACTCAGTCATCATCAGAGTACAAAAATCATTGTTATTCTCCCATGATGTGCATTCTGTCACAATGATTTTTGTACTCTGATGATGACTGAGAGGACCAGAAGTACTTGGATTGATATATTTCATTTCAATCTCCAAGAAAGCAAAAATGTGTACGTTTGTGTTAAGGTCATTGGAGAGAAATGCTCATAACATAAATAAAATTAAGTTCAAAGACGATTCAGTTTATCTTATTTTTTTTGATAATTGTATTTTTTTTCCCCTATGATGTAATGTTGTTATAGGGAATTCATACAAAGCCAAGCTTGATATACAGTAATAATAAAATGTTACTACTAGATTTTAATTGGGCTATGTAATATAGAAAAATGAATTAACTTGGGGCTTTTTTATACAGTAGGTCTATATCATGCCTGGGTAAAATCTGAAGTTGGTTGAGTGACATGGAGGCCTGTGAATAGTCTAGAAGGAAAGGTTGCTTGGAGGTCTGTGTAATGAAATTGTATGTACTGTACATAAACATCACTAAGCCCAATGTATTAATAATAAACCAAACAATTGCTGTAATTAATTGCCACTATTAATGATTAACTATTAAGTAATTTGGTACTAAAAGTAAGTGTTAGATACCTTCTCTTATTAAATTTAATGAATATAATATTTACTAATTAATTTAGAATATTCTGGAAGAATAGAATTGGTTCGAAGTGAGACTCAAACCTGCAACTTCTGCTTACTGTGCAGATGCATTGTCACTCATGCCACTTATATCCCAAGTGATTCTTTGCTTCCAAATGTCCTGATCTACAGTACCAAATTACTTAATAGTTAATCATTAATAATAGCACTTAGCCTGATTAATTACAGCAATCATTTGGTTTATTTGTAATGAAATTGGTAATGCATCTGCATGGTAAACAAGAATAGATTTCAGCTTCACTTGGATAAATTTTGATTTTTCTCTCAGAATATAAATTGATTTGGCAATACCATATGATTAATAGAAATTTTATTTGGTTTTCACAACAAACAAATGAGTTTTCAAAACTTTGATTATACAATATTTTAAAACTACTATATTACAGAAATGTAAACAGTATTGTAGCAATATTATGTTTGTATGCTTAATATGCATCCATTTTGATCCATTTAAATTGCACTGAATGCAACTGTTTCATATACTTGTATGTATAATGAGAAAATGTTAGTCATAACAGCTTGAATGTCACTAAGATAATGTAAAAAAGAATAAGTGGTTAAAATTATCAATTGTTGAGAAAACAGTTCAAAATTATTTTAATTGCACTAATCCTATCCATAAATACCAGAAATTGTTGAAATTTAAGTAAATGTAATATCAAAAGCCTATTGCTGTTTTTTTTGAAAACCATTAATGCTGAAATTTTATTACTGGGCAGTCAAAACATTAACATTATGATTTAGCATGGTAATGGTAGAACATATGGGAATGCTTACCCGATATCATCAAACGAGTCCTTTCGCCTTGCTTCATTGATCCTGCTGTTATTCTAAGCATTGTTGGAAGGCTTTGTTTTAGAAGTGTTAGTGGTCATTTCTACTTGAAAGTTTTATATAGGTTGCTAAATGCAATTTGGAGAAATTGTGTTGCAAGTAGTGGAGAGGGTGGTTTCTGCATCACAGTAATGCACCAAGTCACCAATCACTTGGGCAGAAATCAGTGATTGCCCGACAACTATTCCAGGGGCCATATTCTGGTCACTGTCTCTGGTCTCTCATCTCTCGCAAGCCGGTCGCTGATTGGCTAATCCAAATGATTAGCCAATCAGCAACCAGCTTGTGAGAGATGAGAGACCAGAATATGGCCCCAGATCTCTCTCTCAGTGACTTTTGACTGTTCTCTATGCTGAAAATGGATGTCAAGTGTATATTCATGAGTTCGGCCATCACATTCGATTTTGCAGTCATGGTGAACATCAAATCGAATGTGATGGCCAAACTCATGAATATTCCAAAAGAAGCCTTCCAGCAATGTAGAATTGATGGGACGAGTGTATTTGTGCTGAATGATTCTATTTTGAAGGTGTTAGATAAACATTTGCATATCTCCTACAACTAGAGTACCATACCACAATTCTTGGAACTTTTTGACTGCTTTTATATTCTTATTTTATAATATAATGTACTATAAAACCCTAAAATATTTGAAATATATATTTAAAAATTGTTAATTATCACAAAATTGGATAAAAATTATTAGAAAACTAATTGAATAGCTTTCTAATAATGCTAATTGAATATCTGAAAAGCTGTTTCATAATATTATCAATATTAATTTTAATAGTTTAAGAATGTATCGAATGTTGAGTCTATAAATTTTCAATGCATTACTATTTCAAAAAATTAAATAAAATTAATTAATTTTTATAAAAGTTTACAGATAGATGACTGCAGACATTCTTTTTCTTTTATAAATCATTTTAAATGTGAAAAACATTAACGTAAGGAGATTATTTTTATCCATTATAATATAAACTGAGTCTATTAATTAATGGAAAAAACCAATCAAACTAAACAGTTTTATATTTAATTTTTATAAGTTGATACTTGTTTCTCACTAAGAATTTAAAGTATGTAAATGCCACTACATAGAATCTTAATATTGAGGAATGAATAAAGTAGTCAACTCTATTTCCAGCATTTCTTGGTTAGGAAATTTTGATTGCCCAAAGCCAAGAAAAGATGATAGTCAAATAATGTACCTGGATAATCTGGAAGGGCTGTGGAACTTGTTTTGGCTCAGTTGCACTGTGTGAGGGTGAGCATTGTTAATTGAGCACAATGCCTTTATAATGAATAAGTGTAAGTCTCTTTGGAGAAATGCATTGACCAAGAAGCACAAAATGGATTTTTTGTTGGTGGATCCTTGGCATTAATATTTGCCATACCAGTTCATTGAATGATTGATGAACTGGTTTATGAACCAAATGTGTATGCAGGAGTGGAATCAGTAATGATTTACCACCACCTGCACTATCTTGTGCATCCTTTTGATACGAACACTCAAGTCTTATTTTGCAAAGACTGGGAAATGTAATTAACTTACTTTTCCTTTTGTTTTACAAGAAAGCAAAACTAATCAGAATTTTTGCAAGATGTTCTAATCGAATTGAACTTTTTCTGCCCTGTGTGCTCTAACGGACCCTTTTAGCAATCCCATTATGGTTTGGCTAGGCCCACAATGCGGTGGCTGGGTGATAAGGAATGGAGCTGATAATTTACATATTGTTGTTATAGGCCATGGTCAGTCTCACTATTAATTGTTATTAATTATGCAAGATACAACACTAAACTCATTCTGAAAATTTACAAAGATTGGCTCGAAGGTGTTTATTGGAGGGAAAATGACAAGTTAAAACACTATATTCCATTTCCAATGTGTCTGAAGATACCTTTGTTCCCACACAAAAAAAAGACACCTATGTCACGTTTTATTATGTTAAAACTTGTTTAAATAATGAAAATGATTTTAGTTTTAGAATGATGGTAATCTGCACTCAGTTTTTAACACAATCCGTAGAATATAGGCAGGAAATTCTAGTAATTTTATTGAAGACTAACTCAGTTAAAATAGTGTGACATACTGTACAATTGTATCATCTAAGTACTGGAAGAGACGAAGTGTTATCTGCATTTCAGAACTGTAGAAATATTTAAATGTTAGGGCTGTTTCACACTACGACCGACTAGTCCGACTCCAAGTCGTGTTGCCATGGCAACAGCAGTCTGCCGACCGACTGGTCATTCCAGTCGGACAGATTTAAAAAGTTAAATATTTGTATTCAGGTCGGAGCAGTCGGTGAGCTACAGCCAATGAGAGCTTCGAAACTACAACCAATCAGACTTTGGATATATGAAAACTATCGAATCAATCAAACATAACTTTACATTATATATATTTCTAATTTANTATAATAATTATTTATACCATTCCGTGGTATAAATAATAAATTCATATCAATAATAATTATGTATTACAAATAAAAATAATTTATTGTTAATTTAAAATCATCGCTAGGGCGCCTCTAGTGCCCGTTTTCGGCATACCGTTACGCGGACAGATACGCTTTGAATGGGTTATATAGATAGATAGATTTAAAAAGGTTTGTAAAAATAAAATAATTTTAAGCACCGCAAAATTAGGTGTTGGTGAAACTGAAGTGATAACTTCAGTGTTATTTTCCACTTTTTTCGCAGTAATTTATGTTTTGGAAATGTGCGATTATGTACTGAGTTTGATGAACTTTTAGACTTACATCCAAATTCACAGCAATTCTTATTATTTACCATTGTAGGTTGAACACTTTCTAATTCTAACAGACCAGAAACTTTATACCCATAGCTGCCGCCATTACGTAGTTCGCGCTAATACCGCTAGATGTCAGATCTATCGTTGGCACAAGCGAATATTCGGGTTGTTGTTAAATTCAGCGCTGCGAACAGCGCTTCTAAGCGATGCCGCTGAGAGCGTTGTTAAACTCGTTTTCTTGAAGCGCTGCGCGCAGCGAACGTCTCAGCGATTTCACTNTTTTTTATATTATATATTTAATAATAATTTAAAAGTCTATATGCCTATATAAAAGCTAGCAGATTAGCCCAGATTAGGTCAGTTAACCCTTAACTGGAATCGTAAATTTTACAATCATAACTGGTATCATGGGGGCTGCGCAGCCCCCATGATACCAGTTAAAGGTTAAATTAAAACATCAACTGCAAACATTAAGATTATTATATTATTTTGTACTTCTAACCTGTAAACACTATCATATTATAGTGTGTAGTTTATATTTAGTTTATATACTTGTAGTTTGTTTTTTTTTCATTTCTTTTGATGCTAATTAGAGTATTTTCTTATGTGCATAGAAATACGTTCGATATTTCGCAAAAACCCAAATAACTTCTAAAATAGTACAGTAGAAGGCGACTTTCTCAAGGTATTTTTTAACTGTCTATCTCCATTCCGCCGGGTGAATTTTTTAAAAAAACCGTTTATAGTTTGCACTCTCATGGCGTACCCTAACTGTGTACCAAATTTCAACTTTTAACTCTTAATCGTTTAAGCGGCCACGGTGGCAGCCTACCGCTCTGGGGGACCCGGGCTCGAATCCGAACGGGTCGAAAACTCCCCAGGAATTTTTCGGGGGGTGGTCCGTTCGGAAATAACGGGCCCCGCCCCTTACCACCCGGCAGCCCCATTGTGGACCTGGCCGAACCCATAACGGGCTTGAAAAATGAGGCCCTCTTAGTGCCCACAGGGCGGAAAGAGTTAACTTTACATTACTTGGACTAGTGAATTACTTTTAATCATTTCATTATACTTCATATGTAATTGTTTCGTATTTTTGAATTTTTCTTTTATTTGTGGCCTTTATGCCAAAGTGGTATTTTTGATATGCAGCAACTGACTTAGTTGCTGCCTACCAAAAATGTGTAATGCCTTCGTGATAAAATATCAAAATAGTAGTAGCCCGGGACTCCCCCTAGTGGGCGTTCTTTACAAATTTCCATGAGGCACGGTTCCTTTAACTTTTTTGTTCCTATCAATATGTTCTACAGCTCTGTTAAAGTCCCAATCGCATCATACGGATCTATATTTCTATCTATTAAACATTCTAAAAAACTTCAAAATAGTTTAATTTGTTTATTTACCTTCGGTTGTAAACCTCGATTTTAAATGTATCCGCCATTTTTTCAACAAATTTCCCGTGAGTCAATGCGCGACGTTCACTNTTTCGAAGACGCTTATAAACAGCTGCAAACGTATTTAATAGGAAATAACATCTATATTAAGTCCAATCCCTTCCAAGATATGACACTTTATCTCCTCACCCCCTCGACCTTTAATCACTAAAATTAATAGCATCAATGTCCCTTATACAGAAGCCACCGTGTCAAATTTCATTTCTTCATTACTAATCCTGAGTAGTAATGAAGAAATAGACTCCAACATACACACATGGAAAGTTTTCTGTTTTTATTTTTGATTATTGTGGTGTTCAGCAGGTTTCAAAACGTGGAAAGTTAATAAAAAGTAAGTTTGAGATGTAAAAGCTTAAGTTTTTTGTAAACAGTTTACAGAAAACATTTCTATAAAAGGTGCAATAGTACACGTCCCCACGCGTACAGAACGTATCCCCCAATATTTTTGTATTGAAAATTTGCTTCCAAAATATGTTATAAAAGTTTATTTAATTTATATAATACAGTATTACAAAAATTAGAAGTAGAAACGAGTACACTGCACACTATATATACACTTTATTTCTTATATTCATTCAAAACCTGATAAAATGTGGAAACTTTTTATTCATTGCAATTGGCCCTAACATTTACATAAGGAAGACGATGAGCACACCACATTACATTCTTTTATTTCATAAAGAATAACGCGCAAAATATAATTAAGTAAATATTCATACTTTACCTTTCTCCATTTTGGCCATCTTAAACACTTGCCAATTTGATTTTAAGTTACTTAAAATAGATTAAAAGACTAATATAAACAGCTTAGCGCACTGCCTGTCACTTAGAAGAAAAAAATAAGGCAGCTGATACAATTATATCACACATTATGGAAAATGTCTCTAGTCCATCAACAGAAGATATAGTTAAGAGAAATTATATCTTCTGTTGATGGACTGGAGACATTTTCTCAAATACAAATCTATTTTTGCAATATACAGTTTTATAGTGTCTTGTATTTTTACGCGGATTTATTATGCAATTTACGCAATTATCGCTAAGACAGAGGGAGAGTATAGCTTTTATTAATTAATACAATAATGCGGAACAACAACAGAGCCATCCATGTAGCTATGCAACAACTGAGAAATGTAGACACAGTAAATTACTTTCATTCCGTACTTTGACAAACAAATATTCTGAGAGATAACATTCTAAGAGACAAATGCCTTGTATTCAATTGGACCAATCAGCATAAACCATGTCAATTTTTAATTCCTTTTGTTATTTGAAAATCGCTATAAAGATGATGAAAATTTCAGGTTTAATTTTCATTACGAATTCTACAGTGGTTTGTTTACGTTGTTTGAATGCATTAAATAAATTATGATCGTGTAAAATTTATTTACCATCATTTGTTTAATAATGATATATAATGGTTATACCATGCACGGCAACACTCGGACATTACTAAACTCAAACATCATTTGTTAATTTGGTTTAATTTGATGGTATACGGCAATGCAATGAATGGGAATGTGAAGGAAGGATGCCTCTCGAGTGGACTTTTTACGGAAAATCGGCTTCTGTTTACGTGTTAGATAAGGAAAACACCACGTTCCAAACAGTTGGTGAGGCGCAAACCCGCGACCAATTAAGATTATTCAGTGGGTCTATTCACAATTATTTCAGTATCATTTTCAGGATAAAGGAGAAATTTTATTACGATGAAAGTAATAATACTACTGCAGTTGCCAATGAAATGCTTTCAAAAGGAATAAAAGTATGTGGTTTAATGGCCACTACATTTAAATCGTAAACGTAGCTTCGTATTCATTAAACCATGTGTTTGCCAACATTTTAAGTCTTTTCATATCATAGTCATGAATATAAATGTGATTACGAAATAAATCAGGCAGAAGGAATGTTAATATCAAGGTGTATTAAGCAATATTAAAAGAATGTTACATCAGTAGCATGCTTAACAAGTAAAAGGTATAATATAATATAGCATTGTCTGTTCCTAAAACTTTGTTTCATAATTTTTTATGGGTTAATGGAATTTTCAATTTATTACTAAATCCATTAAAGAAGATCGATTTCTCTTCAATTTATTAATTTATCTGAAAGTAGCATTATCTTTTCGGTAATGTTGATTGATCAATTAATGTTTTATAGATAATATTCTAAATATAGAAAATAAATTTTAAAATCAATATTGTAAAACCATAATCCATTTTATGCAGAAAGTATTAAGAAAATTGTCATATACTCAATGCAGCAAAGATGTCTTCGGAGCAATCGAAACACATTTGCTTGAATTGTCTGTTGAAACCTTACTTAAACAATGCTTTTATTTTTGGTTTCTACCTTCAAATTACTTCTAATTGTGGAACCAACCAATCTTCTACCTTTGTACCAAAATTTTTAAAATGGTGCTATTGTCCAATCATCGAGTTTTTTTTATGGGAACATTTCTTTCTCATGTCGTGGCAAACAATTCCTGTGTTAAGTCGATCTGCCCCTTGTGTCGCTTCGTATTCTGTGATCAAGAAAGGACTCGCAACATTCAAAATGATTGGTATATTTTTGTCATTCGTGGGAGCTTCGAATTTTACTATAGTAAAACGAAACGCGATTATCCTTGATATAAGATTGAGGCATTCATTTTTTCACAATAAAATGGCACACGTGATAATAAATAACGTTTGTTTGCTTGTGTCCGTTATTGTAATCGCATTTCAATTCAGTTTGGCAATAGTCAATCTTTTCACTTTGTATCCATTGTGGCAGAAAGACAAACTGTATAAGTATGAAGAAATCTTCTGCTCTATGGAATATGGCATGTGGATTTCTTTTCTGATTTCAGAAATTGCTTATCTCTTCTTATTAGCAGGGATAATTGGATTCGTTACAGTGAAAGAATATCAACAACTATCCAAAGAATTAACATTATTGTTAAGAAATTCTAATCATCTACGCCTGAAATTAGAAGAATTCATGTCTCATCATCAAGAACTATGGGATTTCATATCGATAATAAATAATAAACTGTATTTTCTCGTTCTTGTTGTTCACATTTATCTCACATTCGGAACATGCTTTGCTTATTACATGTATTTGTTTTTAGGCATAGATAAAGCCTTCGAGTTTATATTACTCGGTTTGATCATAATAGGTACTATAGTTTGTATTATTTATGGATTTCTTGTGTGTTGGATCGCCTTTACGGTACGTAAAACTTAAGATACCTTTCATTAAATATAGTAAATTTCTAATCTCTTATTATACTTCTCAGATGGAAAATACTTTCCAAGATATTCGACGGTACGCTGGTTTCAATCTGTCACTACAAATGAAATTGAAGGTATGTAAGAAAATTATCTACTCCTCAATTCACTGTTTCACTTTGCTAATATAGACTCTTAGTCAAATGAATATACGGAATTACTTCTTTAGAGTTATTAGTTCCTGTTATTGACAGCAGATGTAATCGAAAATCCCTGTAATTTTTAGGTTGTTGTCTGTCTTGAATATGTTGGTCTCCATCTGTCAGCATTGTAAGTCTAGTAGAACCCACGATAAGCTTAAGAAAGGCCGTATTATTAGTAGTTTTAATTTGGAAAGAGTTGAAAAAATATATAATTGTATGTATAATTGAAAGTTATATAAGTTTATATTACTGTAATAGAGGAAAATACGACTATCGAAGCCGTTGCGAATATTGCGGTTTAAAAGCTGAGAATCATGATCATTATATAAGTAAGGTCATGCCACTTCCTTTGTTTGCATAGCTAAAATCGGTAAGAAGCCAGTTTTTGCCACTACTAGCGCTTCAATCGCATTGCGCGCAATTTTTATAATATATAAGCGGGGGAAACGCTCTCCTTTGATGGTATTAAATGCTGTAAAGATGCGCTCCGTAAGCTCACGAACTGCTCCTACAGGTGTTGCGTACACAAGGGATTCACGTTGACTAGTTGTGTGTTTACAGCAAAGCGCCAGTGAATGCAAGGGGTGACCTGAAGGACGACAAGCACTAAGTACACAACGTCCTGTACACAGGCTCAGTTAGACCACTGTAGTTATGTGTTTACAGTCTTCCATCCGCAGTAATAATATGACGTTAATGAAGGGTAGCACCAAAGTGAAGAGCAGTTCCTACCGCTGTAGACACTTTAGTTCAAATTTCCGGCTATAGGTTCCTTATATCAAAACGTTCAAAATTTCGTCCTCTACAATCCCCCAAATGTTTAAAACGCCATTCTGATACACCGTGTATATACATTTTGCTGTGAAGAGAAGAATGTTTTATTCATTAAACGAAGATTTCCACATTGCTTCTTAGGATGACAGAAAATTTTAATATTACAAAAGTTGTCTTTGTAGGCTACTTTTGAGCTGGTTTGCTTTTCCTCACAGGCAGAAGCGTTTATGGTTTTCAAACTAATTTAATTACAATTTTATGTAAACTTTCGAATTTTTAAACTTTTTCGTTTTGTAGATTTTATGTTTTCTGCACTCTGGAAAGCAGCATAAAATTATTTGACATAGTTATAAGAATTTTCGTAAAACATTAATTATTTTGAAAAATACATTAATTTTTAAGTCATACGCAGCGAGGCCCACTAGTACTAAAGACCACTAGAGGCCCACTAGAGGACCAAAGGATAAAACCACTGAACATTGGTGACTGGTCGAGTATTCGCACCTCACAAATAGGCCACCTGGAGCTATCCGGGTTTTCTTTACGTGTCTAAACACCGAAATAAATTCAAGTTCCCTTAAAAACTCCTCCCGGGAGGCAGCTCACCCATGTGTTGCGTTGCCATATCCATTAAACTGTAACTAACACGGTATTATTTTAAATCTAGATTTTAAATTTTATGAAGAGATTTGGGACAGTGGCATTAACTCTTTCGATTGGAGGAGTATTGGATGTTACCAAGAGATTTCCTTTTCAGGTGAGTTATTCAACAAATTTTTCCATGTAAATGATTAATTAATATTTCCATATATTTATAATATACTAGTGAGATATAAAAATTTTCAATACTATAAAAAACACGAAGTAAGAAGAGCTGAAATTTTCTCTTTTCAGTTGGCTAAAACTTTACATTCCATATTCTCGGGATTGTTGAAGCTAAGAGACGTCTCTTATAAAAGAAGACGATGCGATGAAATTTCTATTCACAATAGAACAGTATTTTGAATTTCAATTCGTTTCATCATCGAGACTCTCTTGATCACTCTTATTATAGTTACATTATTGATTAAAATACACATACATTGTCATGTATGTGTATTTTACTACGACTTATAACCACGTATTGTACGAAATGTATTTCTTTATTTAGATTAGCACCGAGTTAATATTCATTCATGACTGCACGTGTATTTTTGACCTTCTGTAAAAGAAATTATAAAATATTG
The DNA here is from genome assembly GCF_000671375.1 of Centruroides sculpturatus. NCBI lineage: Eukaryota > Metazoa > Arthropoda > Arachnida > Scorpiones > Buthidae > Centruroides > Centruroides sculpturatus. Next base: position 542,350 of record NW_019384979.1, on the reverse strand, counting down.
CTCTCAGACAACATTGTCTTCATCTACTCAATACAAGCATTGCGCCTAGTGGAAAGGCATGTAACTACTGTGGTGAATAAAAAATCAATTTAACTAATTAATACTACATGTTACTATAAATATTTAGTACTGTAGTAATGTACAGTACTAAATTCTACAGTTATACTACAGTACAGTACTACATTACGTATTCAAAATTTGTAGTGTTTTGATATAAAGTTTTGCAGAATGTATAGCTAATTTTAATTACAGTATCTTTATTTAATGCTGTCTAGAGCAGTGTTTCGCAACCTTTTTCTACTTGCGGCACACCCACGACTCGACATGACTCAACACGGCACACCAAAATTCCAAACGTCGAGAAACCCAGCTCACACAAATAGGTAGTTGAAAATAACAATAACACATTAACTGTCATCTCGGAGATAACGGCATTCACTCCTTATTGCCAACCGAAATGTATCCAAAGGCACTTCGAGGAGTTTTAATTTCAATGTTCTGTGTGCTTTTAATTCTGCGAGTTCCTCTTGTAAATTAATTGATAGAGATTCTGAAATCGCAACGAATAGTTCACGAACCCAGTCAATATCTTCAACACTGTCTCCAAAGTACTTCTTGAATCTCTGCTTCAGGATTTGTAAATGTTCTTTAATTAGGTCTATCATCATTTTATTTCTGAAAGCAAGTGACCATACAGTCTAGAACATTTCAAACGAAACATTTTAAGTTTACTGTATCCTCAAATTTAGCTTATTCACAAATCCTTGAATCTTGCATTTTTCTGTTCAGCTCATTCAAGTGTATGAAAATATCGGAAGATACTCCAACTTAATATCCATTCATCATCTGTAAATAAATCCGCGTACTCATGTCCCTCGACAGTCAAAAATGCACGTACCTCGTCTTTAAGTTCCAATATTCGCGTTAACACTTTTCCTCGTGATTACCACCGTACTTCTGCATGTAGCAGGAGTGTGGTGTGTTCTGATCTGATTTTCTGACACAATATGGAAAATAGCCGCGAATTTAAGGGTCGCGATTTGACGAAATTCACGACATTTACTACTTCGTCCAGCACAACTTTTAGAGAAGGTGACAAAGATTCTGCAACAATGGCTTCGCGGTGAATAAGACAATGATCGCATCGTGTACTTGAGCTATAAGTCCTTTCACTCGGCCTGTCATAGCTGTGGCTCTGTCTCTACAAACACTAACAAGGTCCTTCCATGTTAATCAATTTTGGAGCGCATATTCGTTAATCACACGAAATACTTTTTTTTTCACCGGTGGCTCGCTCGGGAAGTTGTTTCCAAAAAAGAAATTACAGGTAATTGCAATTATATTATCATCGATGCACCTAATATAAACAAGAAGTTGTGCGTGGCCGCTAATATGGGTGGACTAGTCGATCTGAAGTGAGAAATTTCGACTGCTGTTGATTTTCTTCTCCCTAACGTATTCAATATTACTGGACATCTCAATAATTATAACTATTAAATTTAATACAAGATGGCGCCTAACGTCTCCCTCTAATTGTTTGGTAATTTATTATTATTATAATCGTTATATAGTTCAATGGCATACGGCAGTGGTTAGCTTTAGTAATATAATGTATCGGATTTTCGTACTGTTGCTTACTTATTGTGTGATTATTCGCATTTGTTTTATGAGTATTTTGATACATTTCACCGAAAAATTGATCGTATTTAAAGACACAATATTCGTGTGCAGTAATTTTAATCGCGATAATTCATCCGTTATATTTTACCATGCTTGTTTCAATCTTGTCGCGCATTCCAAACAATAGTTTCATTTCAACAATTCGTAGTATTGTTCAAATCTATATATATAACCCATTCAACGGGTATCCGTCTGTCCGCGTAACGGTATGATAACTAGCGAAGATTTTAAATTAACAAGAAATTATTTTTATTCGTAATAGGAATTTATTATTGATGCGAATTTATTATTTATACCACGGAATGGTATAAATAATTATTATATGCCTTGTCTTGTCTTATTATATGCCTCGATTAACCTTGCGCAGCACGTTTACGACATTCCGTGACTCGGTGAACGTCGCGCATTGACTCACGGGAAATTTGTTGAAAAAATGGCGGATACATTTAAAATTGAGGTTTACAGGCGAAGGTAATAAAACAAATTAAACTACTGTATTTTAAAGTATTTATAACCATAAGGCAGATAATAGGAAGGGCTTATCACACCAATGATAATGGGCAAAAACGCTCAAGAATCAAAGTAAAAATTTAAAAAAACAAAAGGGGGGAGGGTACAATAAGATGATTACATAAGTATAAAAACCGTAAAAATCCAAAATGCATTTCGGACTATTTTCCAATGGGAAAATAGTCCCTCATCAGTTGGTAATAGCAAGAGGTCTTAATATACTTAAAATTATACAAGGTGAAAAAAATATCAAATTTGAAATTAAACTTAAAACTATGCCTAAAACTATACAGTATAAAGATGAAACCATCGCCTTGACTGTATGAGCAGTAAGCATTATCAATGTAGACAGTATTAACATTTCTTCCTAACGTTGCATGGTAACATGATGAACAGGGTGCTGATACAAAAATAGTTGAGTTAGCCGAAATATTGGTTAACAGTTATCAACTAATATTATACAGTCAGTTTAAAATATGTACATACCAAAAACAGTAGAACAACAGAGTTGCAGGTTCAGACATTTCTACAAGATGCAGGGAGCGGTTACAAAGGAGGTGTGTTACCTTACACATCTGGAGCACAAGTGATGACAACATATGATGCAGCCAGATGTCACTGTTAATTTTATCTATTTTAACTTTTAATAGATGAAGGCCCATGCACAAATATCAATTGGGATCTAGGCAAATTATTCTTTAAGTGTAACATTGTCATTACAGAAATTGCTTTTAGCCCTAAGTATAATTAAATTAATTAAAATATCTATAACCATAAGGCAGATAATAGGAAGGGCTTATCACACCAATGATAATGGGCTCAAATGCTCAAGAACCTGTATTCCGTTAATTAATATGCATCTATGTCCTTAATTTAATCAAAATTATTCTTTTTATCACTATATCAGTGTATTTCTATTAATAGGACTTATCATACTGGTGTACAAGATTGCAGACTCACAGTTACACAGATTAAAATTGTTTTATTTTCAATTACCTGGACACATACAATTTGCGTTTCTGACTTGTATGTCCCTCCTCAGCAGGTATTCAATAAACAAATTCTAAAATTTAAACAATAAACAAACTTAGATTCCCGACAATAATTTTTTAAAATTCTAAAAATTGACAATAATAAATTATAAATCCATACTATTTTGTTGTTGCCGTTTCTTTCTATTCCATTTATTCTCCAATAACTTATTCCAATAACGATTAATATTAATTTTAAATTATTCATTTCTTTTCGTTGTTCTTCACTTTCACACTGTAACTGTGAGTCTGCAAGCTTGTACACCAGTATGATAAGTCCTATTAATAGAAATACACTGATATAGTGATTAAATGAATAATTTTGATTAAATTAAGGACATAGATGCATATTAATTAAAGAAAGAAGTTCCTTGACATTTTGAATAAAAAAATGTGCTTTAAAACTTAAGACAATAAATAATTTTATTTCAAGAAAATTCAGCTTGGTTTATTACAAATGAAAAATAAGTATTTTGG
>NW_019384979.1:534203-538159 GCF_000671375.1 Centruroides sculpturatus | reverse complement strand
AAATTTTTTCTCTTTATCTATTAATTTTTTTGATTGCTTATTGTTTTCTATATTTTTAACCCATTTATTTAACAATGTTTTCGGATAATCATTTAAAATAAACATTTTGATAATATCATTTACTTCTTTTTCCTGTGTTTCTATCTCAGTTGTTCGTTGTCTTATTTTATTGATATACAATTTAAATATATTATATTTCATATTAATCGGTATAATTGATTTATAATTAATTGTTTTTGGAATCTGCATAGGTTTTACATATTTTTTATAAATCAATTTATCTTCTTTTCTTATAATTGTTATATCTAAATAATTAATACTGTTTTGTTTTTCTTTTTCTAATTCAAATTTAATATTTTCTTTTATTTCATTAGCTTTATTTATAATTGTTTTTTCATCTGTCTTTCTTTTATCAAATATTATAATACAATCATCAACATACCTACTATAAAATTCTATTCCTTCTATATTTCTAATTTCTTCATCTATTTGTATCATTGCTATTTCTGCCAGTTTTGGACCTCTGCAAGTACCCATAGGTATTTCCTCCTTCTGGGTATAGAAATTATTTCCAAACTGAAAGTAATTGTTTTTTATTACAATTAAACATAATTTAATTATCCAATTTGATGTATTTATTCTCATTAATGAATTTTCTATATCGTCTATTGTAATACTCGGGTACATATTAACAATGTCCAGTGATATTAAATTCTTATATTTATCAATTGTAATATTTTGTAAACTAGTTAACAACTCATCCACATTTTTATACTATATTTTCATACCTGTAACAAATTTAATTTATCTTTTAAAAATTTTTCTAAGTTATAATATATATAATTTTTAACGTAACCTTAAACTGAATGTATTGANAAAAAAAAAAAAAAAAAAGTCAACAGGTTGCTCAGGATATCCTCGGATGAAATTACCTGTTCACCCGGACGGCGAGCCGATTCCCGGACTGTCCGGACGATAGCACTATCGTAGGCGCGATGCAAGTATAGATTAGGATGTTTCAAATTTTTACAAGATATTATTATTATTTATTGTGAAATTTTGCCGCCCCCTAAAAGATAATTTTTCCGCCCCCACTATGGTACGCACTGCTTATCGGTTAAAACATATTTTGTGCTCGCCGGTAACTTCGTATTATGTTATTTTCCTATTCGAATGCCACCATACCTCTTGGTCCGATAGGAAGAAGGAATTGTTGCGGAAGGGAGTTGAAGTAATTTGACCAAAAATAGTCGTTGACCCCTTCCTGGAAGAGAGGACGGTCAATGACTACTATTAATACTTAATACCAGTCTACTATTAATATTTGAAAAGTGATCCGTGTTAGACAGGTTGTGGTGGCCCCGCATGTGATCGAAGTTGCTAACCAGATGACCGACATGACTATTGCTAATAGGAAAAGTATGATGTACAGGGGCAATACGACCACTAAAAGAATTAAGACCATTGTGACGAAAAGTTGCAAACCAAATAAACCAAACCAATTCTAACGAGCCATTACTTATCGTTCGTTAGAATTAGTTTGGTTTATTTGATTACGGCAACGCGACACATGAGCTATCTGCCGAAGAGAATGCATCCTGAAAAGACGTTTATGTAAAGCTGGTTTCAATTTAAATGTTACTCACGCGAAGGAAACCCAGAAAACTCCACGTGTGGCCATGAGCAAACCCACGACCGACTACCGGTGTTCGGCGGTTTTTCCACTCGTTTACTAGAGTAATTTTTGGGTTGTAATTTGAAAAAATTATAGACTTATAAATTCCCTCTGTCGTCCGTCCGTCTCTGTCTTTCTTTAATCTCGAGAACGGAGATAGATAGATGAAAATCGAGACTAATTTAAAAGCTTAACGGATCACCCATAAATTACGTAACGCTGTTTTTATACTTTTCAACTATCATTCCATTCCCAGTAATTCTTCATAACGCTATCGCAACAAACCCACCCCAAAATTATGTAACACATATCCTCGAACGATTTCCTTAATTTTGCTAAGAATAATAAACAGTGCAGAATACTGAACGTTATATTTCGTTTTTGGAGAATTAGACAGCGAAAGTTATAGCCAAACCTGAGTTGTCGCCAATTGGCAAGAAACTTCCGATAGCTCTCTGCATATTTAGCGAACAATGTTAGTCGATTTAAAGACCATTGAGATTTTTCGACTGACATTGTTTGCTAAATGTGCAAAGATTAAGCTATCCCTGATTTGTTCTTAGTTCCCCAAAGTGGGAGATTGGCATCTTAACCTCCCTGTCATTCTGCTAGTCCGAGGTTTATCATAGCAACTATTCTTTCTAGGCGCAATGGTATTATAACCAATGTTCCCTCTATTTTTTTTTTTTTTTTGTCGATGAGTGGAACATATAATCTACTAAAAACTAAACGGAGTTAAGTAATATGTTTAATATTCGACTACTCGCTTATAATTATTTTTAATATATATTTAACTTTGAAACTGTTCACTTTCCTTCTTAATTTCTATAATTTCATTGCAATATGTCGTAATTTAAATAAGACACTGGTCGCGGGTTCTCACCTGACTAACGGGCTGATCTTTAAATGATGAGACTAAAATGTTAATTGATCGAGAATTTGATTTTCGATTTTCCATGTCGACTGATCAATATGTTACTTCGAAAATATCATTTAAGTAACGCTTATAATATTAAATAAGGAGACAATTATACAGAATTATTAGTTTCTTTCAGAGTTTGATTTATGGAAAAATTTTGCAAATTCCAATAGATCTGTTGTTCAATTATATATTTGTAACAGAAAATTCTAGAATTTAATATCTGAAAATACTAAATCAGTTATGTCAAAAGATACCCAGAGATGAATTATTGTAAAACTGTTTTTATGGATTTCTGGGGGAAAAAATAAATTATAGTCTTTTGAAGTTGCATATGTTTTCTCTCTCAAAGGTAAGATTATACACTAATTTTTTTTTCTTTAAATTTGTCCATTTTTGTTAGAATCGTTAGTCTCATAAAAATGTCGGACGGATAATAGTGTCCATGAAAGGTAAAATATTAAAGGTGCTTTAATGGCCACTTATGACTCTACTTTCTCGTTATGACTTAGTATAATGTTTTTCAAATTATATTCCGCGGAACTCTGAGGGTCTGTAAGGAGATGTAAAGGTTTTCTGTAGAAAAAAGTGCGTAATAGCGGAGAGGAAAAATTTATTAGAGGTCCCAAATCTTTTTGTACGACGTTCAGCATTATTCATTTGGTTACTTACTGATTGAGTGTGGACAATCCATCGCTGCTTCACTCCAGAAGCTTTATAAAAGACAAATATTTGAAGTGTTTCGTTCTGTTTCTGATTTACTTTTTTTATCTACTAAAGAAATATTTTATAGGTTAAGGTACTAGAAATTGTAACTCATCTTAGTGGGATTGGAATATGGTTTAGTGTAGTACTTTGGTTTGATAGGATAAGGCAACACAATTCAAGAGTGATCTGCCAAAGAGGAGGTTCTGAGATGGCTTATATTTAGATATTAGAATAAACGACAATACTTATCGGCAGTGGCGTACCGTGGATGTCAGCCGCCCGGGGCGGAGGAAAATTTCGCCCCCCTTATTTAGGTATTTCGATTTAAAAAACCAAAATTCAGTTTTGTCACAGAACAAGCAATGAAAAATTCGGTGGTAGTGCAGCGACCTGTTTAAAATAGTTCAATTGGATATTAGTAGTGTATATGAACGCGAATAAATCGTACAAGCAAAAAAAAAAAAAAAAGTCAACAGGTTGCTCAGGATATCCTCGGATGAAATTACCTGTTCACCCGGACGGCGAGCCGATTCCCGGACTGTCCGGACGATAGCACTATCGTAGGCGCGATGCAAGTATAGATTAGGATGTTTCAAATTTTTACAAGATATTATTATTATTTATTGTGAAATTTTGCCGCCCCCTAAAAAGTGC
>NW_019384979.1:532527-534047 GCF_000671375.1 Centruroides sculpturatus | reverse complement strand
AGCTACTACATTATACGATAGTAAATAAAGTTCTGCTATTAATTTTAAAAGTATTTCTCTTGTCATTTTTTGATCAAACCCGATGTAAACAGGTTGCTTCCAATTTGAAAAAAGAAGGTTATTATTGCAACCATACACAGCACACCTAGTACTCAGCATTTTGTTCTTCACCTAACATAAAAATATAGCTTTAAATATTTAATGACTTATATTTAAATCATCTTACCTTATAAAAAACTTAGTCAAATAAAACAATTACAGAAATATTAAAATAAATCACTTCGTTAATCGCAAAATTGGACGAATATTAAAAACGAAAACTAAACACGTGCACACCCTACTCTATGTAAACAGAGAGGTCAGGTCTCGTGCTGACGTCACTAACTTGGCATTCCTGGCTAACATTGTAGAATAGGGATCTGACTATCCTTGTAGTATATAGTCCTTATACTAGACCAGACTAGACGTTCGCGGTGCCACAGTTTTAGCTTTGTTAAATTTCTTCTGATTTTAATTTGTAAGTAAAGTTTTATTATTTTTATTAGTCACGAATTGCAAAAAGGCAAATGAAAAGCAACAGAAAACTAAAAAAATGACTATAATCCAGGGCTTCGGAGTCGGAGTCGTGGAGTTTTGATGTTTTAGCCGGAGTCGGAGTCGGATGGTAAGGAAAAGTTGGAGTTGGAGTCGGTAGATTTTTACGCGACTCCACAGCCCTGCTATAATTACAATGGAACTGAAAAAAGAGATTTTGAGAAATATGAAGGTGGCATGAGTGTTCGAGATTTTAACTGTTGCATACCGTATTCCGAGAACGACGATATCGACAATCGTGAAAAATGAAGACATTATTAAATCTGCTAACGTTGCGAAAGGGGTTAAAACAATTTCTAAACGGAGATCGAAGACATTAGATCATGTTGAGAAATTGCTTTTGCTTTGGATAGCTGAAAAACAGTGTGCTAGAGACAGAGAAAGCTAAAAAGATACATGCTGATCTCATAAAAAATTAAGCAGGAACTAGCCAGGAAAGCGAGGTGTTTCAAGCCAGCCATTTTTTTTAACATGAGAACGGATTAATCATTTTTCATTACTTCTTATGGGAAAAGTTGGTTCGATATACGTCCTATTCGGTATAAGTCCAAACATCAGGAACGGATTAAGGTCGTATACCGAGGTTCCACTGTATATATATATATATATGGACGTGTATGTCCCTATATTTCACTTTTCCGCCAAAACTACACATCGCACGTGAATGGTGTTTGTATGTAGTACAGTAGTAGCCCAAGTCTCCATTCGTGCACTATGGGGGTTGCGTCTCGATAGCTATAAAGGTGCGGGAGATATGAGGCTGAAAGTGGTTGAAAGTGGTTTTCTATTTCGAATGTTATGTTCGAATTTGTTCGAATTAAATTCGAACAATATTCGAATTAAATTCGAACATAAAATTCGAATATTGGTTCGATTATAGAACGATTGTAAACGTTCCAGAAACGTTGAAAATAGTTCGTTTGACT